>NC_091360.1:19701335-19898835 GCF_038502225.1 Cherax quadricarinatus | reverse complement strand
CCTCTTTAAGGACCCATGGAGAGATGTTGTCTGGTCCCACCGCCTTTGAGGTGTCAAGTTCGCATAGCAGCTTCTTCACCTCCTTGGTTATATGTACCTCATCCAGCACTTGCTGGCGTGCCCCCCTGTTCTGATTTCTTGGAGTCCTACTGTTTTCCACTGTAAATACCTCTTTAAATCTTGTGTTGAGCTCCTCACATACCTCTCGGTCGTTTCTTGTGAATTCCCCATCACCCTTCCTCAGTCTGATTACCTGGTCCTTGACCAGGTGTGTGTGTATGTGTGTGTGTGTGTGTGTGTGTGTGTGTGTGTGTGTGTGTGTGTGTGTGTGTGTGTGTGTGTGTGTGTGTGTGCGCGCGTGCGCTCTTGTGATCCGCATGAGTAAATCAACTGGTTTTATAGTTCCTGTTAGGAAGTTTTATCTACACTAAAAAGCAATTCCTACCATTGTAAGAATTAATGGCACGGAATTACTGTACGATATTTTTATCCTGCTGTATGGTGCGGCAAAAAAAAAACATCAGAGTTGGGTATAAAATTCCAGGATGGTATTTCGGACAGGTTTGAAAAAAAAAACGTAAAAAAAATACTGTACTGTATAATTCTACCAGCCTCGGGTAGGAGAGAGAGGGAGAGAGAGGGTTTAATGTATATTTTTCGACAACAAGATGTTATCCGATACAGAATCTAACAGGAAACTTGGACAATGGCTCGAGGATCATTTAAGTATAACAGGGAAAGCACTGCAGTGGATCAAAGAATATTTAACGGGAAGGAATCAGTGAGTTGTTACTAGGGAAGAGGTGTCGCTGTTGGTCAGGATGACGAGTGGGTTTCCAGAGCGGCTAGTTCTTGTTTCTTGTGCATGTAAATGATATGACCGAGAAAATCACTTCGTGCTTATCCTTTTTTGCAATGATTTGAAACTAATGAGGAAAATACAAACAGGAATGGATCAGGAAAAAAATATTATATATATATATATATATATATATATATATATATATATATATATATATATATATATATATATATATATATATATATATATATATATATATATGATGGGCTCCACCTCTGGTGTAAATTGTGGGACCCATAGCCTCGGAGAAGTGGATAAAAAGGCTTCAAGGAAAAACATTTGGATTTCTTCCTGAAGCCGTTTGAATATTCCACTTCCCCTACCACCCCATCTTTTGATATATATATTTTTTTTACTAATAGGAATATTTTATTACATAATATGGTACAGAAGATTTAAGAGATACATTGTTGATATAAAGGGGCATATACGGTACATGTTGTTACGTGTGTATCACCGATTATAAGGCGAAAATCTCATCCAGCTCCTCAGAGCTGGGGCATGTGCCCAAAATACAGCAGGCATTACCCCTTTGAACAGCCGCACTGAGCCGCTGGAACAGGAAACTAGCTGCTCTGGGATCCCTAGTTACCCTGATGAGTCTTTTTCCCAGCTCCTTAAGGAATTTAGATGCACTCTTTCCCCATGAGCCAAGGGTCTCTGAGCCTATGGGAACAAACATATAATGATGGGCAAGTTCTCCATATTTTCTAGATTTTTGGGACTCCCTGAGGCTGGCAGCTGCCCCTCCTTCTTCCCTGGTGTATTGGAGATAGGTATCAGCCAAGGTAGATGCACATGTATAGTCCCACACCACCTGCTTCCCATCTCTCCAGGCTTGAAGGGTGATACCATCTGGACGCTTCTGGCTGCCATCAGATCTGCATAGTTGGGGTGGCTCCCTTACTGCTGGGCATCCAGCTGTTGTGAGGCTCCTCTTGATAATGTTATTAACCTCATGTCTTGCAATCTTTCCCTCGGATTTACGGCACACAAGACCATGGTACCCGAATCGGTCTGCTGCTTCACTGCCACAAATACACTGTGTTCGGCGAGAATAGGGGCGGCAAGTCAAAGGGCAACACCGATGCGGATGGTCTGTGGGTCGAGACGTGTGCCAAGGCTGGAGTTGGGAACAGCCAACAGAAAGTCCCCAGCATGAGGGGCTCTCACTGCCAGGAGGCGGGCTCTATCCTTTCCTGACACACTCTGAAGCATTGTTGAGGCAATATTTTCCACTATTGGACCATCCCAGTGCGATTGTTTGTAGTTGTTGGGGGGAGCAGGTCTGGTTCCAGAGCCCGTTAGATTATCCCAGATCATTGCTCCGTCAATGAATTTTTGGTCCTGGACTCCAATCTTGTCCCTAAGATGTTCAGGGAGAATCGCTGCTACAAGCTCTCTGGATGCAACACACGAGGACAGAAAAGCAGGTAACGCAATCTGTGATGACTTGCGGACACCAATGCCTCCTAGTCTGACTGGAAGTGTAGCTTGGTTCCACTGCCCGTCTTCTAGAGTAAGGTTAAGTACTTTCGTAAAAATCTGCCTCAGAATACTGTCATATTCGTGCAGTATAGGGTTATCATATGAAGGTGCACATCTTAGGAAATATGTCAACCTGGGCAGACTCAAGCACTTCGTGAGAAGGTACAAGGCATCGTGGGTGTCCAGATTGCCTATTCGTTGTTCCATTCTCCTTAACTCTTCCAATTTCTTCCTGAGAATTGTGTCAATGGCATTGCTTCCCAGGGGTGCTCCTAGCAAGACACTATTTGTGGGGGCAATGACTGCTGCTCCTGGTAGTTTTGATCTCACTGCATTTATCACTTGTTGACTGACTGAGATGATTTCACATTTGGATGGATTCAGGATGAGACCCATTTTCTGTCCCCGTGTCATTACCTGTGTAAGGTCATGTAGGAGGGACTCTTTTGTACCTGCTAGTGTGCCATCATCTAGGAACTAGATGTTTAGCTCGCTGGTCAGTCTGGCTGTGATTTCCCTAACTGCTATACAGAAGAGAAATGGTGCAAGAGGATCTCCTTGTTGGACACCCTCCGATGATGTAATTTCATGCTCTCCAAAGAGAAGCATTGATTCCTTGCTATACCCAGCTGAAACAAAAGGGAAGAGACCAGGGAAATGTTCTTGTACTGCTGCTAATACCACGTCTCTTTTCAGAAGATTGAACGCATTCTTGAAACCTAATTTTACCACTGCATTGTCCTCAGGCAGGTTGTTGTTATACGCCCTTGTTCCATGAACCACTGCTTCACTTCCTTGAGAGACCCCAAAGCCAAGCTGGTTTGGTTGAGGCATCATCGCTGCCTGTGCACGAATACTTCGGACAGCAGCTTTGGATACGAGGCGGCGTAAGGTGTTGCCTACTGCAATTGGCCGAATTCCTCCATCCTTCTTTTTAAGTGCACAAAGTGTTGCACCAAAAAAGAAAGGTCTAATTTCATCAGGAATCAGACCAGCCAAGGAATTGTTGACGAACCTTGTGATCTCTGAAAGCAGTGTCTCTGCAATTTCCCCAATAACTGGATTAACCATTTCCTTTAAATGCTGTGGCCTTATTCCAGTGTAACCCCCAGCAGAGCCAGATGGGAACGACATTATTGCTTTGTAAATGTCTGAGTCTTCCACTATCAATGGTTCCATAGTGGGGACAGAGGTGTTGGGACTGTTGGTGCCACTGGTTTCCCTGGCAGGGTGCTTTCCTCTAAGTGCTTCAGCCATGTCAGCATCCCTGGGAGCAACTGTATCTTCACTGGTAATAATTCTTATTGTCCCCACTGTGTTGCCCTCTTCAATTTTCTTGCTCACCTGGACTCTGACTTTTTCACTGTCAGTAGAGTGAGTGGGGGTTCTGCCTCTCCCTTTTTTGTGTTGACGGGGAAGGCGAATGAGGTTATCAACTCTAGGAAAATCTCTTAAGGATTTAATTATCATTGAGGCTAGCCTCTTTCCCCTTCTTTCCGGCACAGCTAAGCAGACATTGCCAAAAAGTAGCAAGTTGTGCCATGCCTTGATGGTTGGTGGAGCATTTAAGATAGTGGAACCATCGTTTACTTTTTTCAGGAGGTCTGTAAGTTTCCCAGTTGCGTGTGGACGGGCTGCTTTGGGAATATTTGTGAGTGTCCTGGTACCTGTTGCTTTAATTGCTTCTAAGAGATTGTCTGATGAGATAAAATCTGTTGGAGAGGGTTCAGGTGCCTGAGGTGTCTCTGGATCATCACTTTCCACAGGAGGACATCCTGAACCAGGGCAACTACCGTGTTTGCGGAGGAAACCATTCGAGTTGAGACAACGAAGCTGTAAGCATGACCGACACTTGCCTCTCCTAGTATTGCCAACCGTGCCATTTCCCTGGCTGATTGCTTCCTCCTGGTTGGCATCCATCTGCTAGACTGGACAATAGGAGTGGAATATGACATGCTGGGTGGGTATGGTGCGTGGAAGGTAGTGAACTTGACCGTGGTGGCCTGGTGGAGTTTGAGGGGCTGGGAGGGGAAGGGGAAAACTTTCCCTGGGAATTAGGTGGGGGAGGCGCAGGTTGTTGAGTGGAGTTATCCCGGGGAGTACAATACACATGGACTTGCGCACTATATATTGTTCACACTGTCTTACAATACACATAACTTTATTTGTTTCCCATGTACACTATGAACAATGTGGGTATGGGCACTGCTGAACCAATGTGTTCACTCACCATCTAGTTACACATCCCACCTCTTCCACCCACCCCCGTGACGTGGGGGTGGATGCACTGACTGGTCACTCCCTCGTTAACATTAATTTCACATTGTTTTTCCATAACATATGCCTCTAAATAGTCCATGTATCGACACAATCATTTCCAAGTTAACTGGAAGCATGGTGCATGGTGCTGGATATACATGTTTTTATAAGAGCTTTTCGAGGTTTATATGTACGATAATCTTGGCCGGTACTCATACACAGTGTAGGCCTTGTACTCCCCCACCCCTCCACTGGCCGTCTTCCTCACTACCACCACTCACCAACATTCACAAACTGCACAACACTTCCACAATTTACCTTGAAACGGTGCACTGAAATGTCTTCTCGCTTCACTGGAATCTTCCCAGAGTATTCACAATAAGTCCTGTTGAGTCTTAACCTGGTCAGCCTCGTTGATCCGGAGTTATAATGGAAAATCCCGCAGCTAGCCCGCCACACGTCTTGCCATGCCAGCGCATGGCCCATATATGTATATATATATATATATATATATATATATATATATATATATATATATATATATATATATATATATATATATATTATATATATATATATATATATATATATATATATTTATATATATATATAGGATGGTGTCCACCTCTGGTGTAAAATGTGGGACCCATAGCCTCGGAAAAGTGGATAAAAAGGCTTCAAGGATGAATGTTTGGATTTCTTCCTGAAGTCGTTTGAATATTCCACTTTCCCTACCACCCCATCTTTTCATATTATATATGTGTGTATATATATATATATATATATATATATATATATATATATATATATATATATATATATATATATATATATATATATATATGTCGTGCCGAATGGGCAGAACTTGCGATCTTGGCTTAAATAGCAACGCTCATCTTGGCATATAAGACAAAAGAAAATTTGTGTATGCAATAATATCGCCAAAATCATTCTGAACCTAACGAAAAAAATATATTTCACTGTGTTTGTTTAGTATTAAATTACTGTAAACAAATCTAAAATATATTTAGTTGGTGTTATGCAAAAATGTGGGATAGCTGGGGGCTTGAGCCTGGTCTAAGGGCAAAGGTAAAAGTTACACACATACTAGCCCAAACCGGCCACCCAGGGCTATCCCAGACAAAACAGAAAGCGCTAAACTGGTATGTGTACTTAAAGGGGTTGGGTAACAAGAGGGTTAGGCAAAAATCCCAATTAGGAAAACATATCTATTTAGTCACCATAACATAACATAACAGGAAAACCTTAATCCTAAACGCCCAAATGAGGGTACACAAGCAACAGCTGGCCATAACCACTAGGCCTCGTCAGCGCCAGGCCCACACTACTCAACTCCCAACTTCATTTCTTATTTCCTCACTCATCCCACAGCACCCTGACCTTGTCAGAGCCTGGGTGAACATACAGGTAAGCCATATGAGAGCCTATGGCTTGAGTTGGATAAACAAAATGAATGCACAACTACAAACTTATCTTAAATACACAGCATCTCCGACGCCAGCCTCTACACCATGCTAACGTCACGTGACTCCCCAACCACGCTTACTCTGCGTACCCAAACATCCTTGGAAAATAAATCATTAACATAATTTCTTTATAATTACAGTTAGAGTACTTTACAGTACCCCCAAATGCACATTATCAATTATAAAATTATTCCTTACAACTATAATATTCATATTATTATGGCACACTTCCCCACTATATGTACATTACGATGTCATGCAGAACCCTGCGTAACAGTTGGGTTAGGCTAAAATAAATTGTTTTTGTTATAATAGGGTTAGGTAAGTTTTCTAAGTTTCTTTTGGTGCAAAACTAAAAATTTTTACATCAACATTAATGAAAAAATATATCTTTAAACGTTCAAGAGAAAATTTTAGAAAGGACTTAATTTTAAATGAGTTCTTGCTAATTGGCCAGTTTTACATATTCGGCACGACATATATATATGGACAGGCTGCAGGACTGGTCTGACAACTGGCTATAAAAATTTAAATCCAGTAAATGTAAAAGATAAAAAAAAAGTATCCTGGACGGGCAGAACAAAGTACAGGTTCAAGGAAAAGGCGACAAACTTCCACGAAGAAAAGAGCTTAAGGTGAGCAAAGTGCCAAGCATCTTGCCTGAGGCTCACACAAACCCAATATCAGCGTCCGCACCACCAGAATGGAACCCACATCCGGTAAGCATTCAAAGAACCTGGATAATTGCAAGCATTTGCAATGAAACTAGTCCCAGAACTGCGGAGTATCAACTCTGAGAACAGGTTATAGGAATTAAACCTGACAACGTTAAAGGACCAGAGTGCGTTAGTTCACATACTGAGTCCCTGATTCATTTCCCCCGACACGGGAGGAACTGCTGAACAAGTTTCGTTACACTTGTTGCCCCTGCTCACTTAGCTGAAAGTAGGTACTTAGGTACCTAGCTGTTGTGTGTCGCATTCAAGACCTTTGAAATAAGCTGAGGTACTATTACAGATCATAGCATGTGAAATTGATTTGCGTACAAAAATTCTCAAAGGAATTGAGAAGATGGACAGGGTAGGTATTTTAGAGGTCTCAGGCATACCAGATTACAGCTGGAAGCAACAAAAAAGTCACAATACCGTGACTGGAACAATACACAAATAGCCTGTACATAGAAGAGAGGATCTTACGAAGACGTTTCGGTCCGGCTTGGACCATTTACAAAGTCACACTAGCAGGAAGGAGAGAAGGAGGGAGTATACATAGGCCAGCAGACAATGGCGGGAACAAGAGAGGTCCAAGTCGGACCGAAACGTCGTCGTAAGCTCCTCTCTTACAGATGGAAGTTAAAAACTTGCATGAGTTATAGTCATGTTAGGACATGTGTTTTTACCCTTTAAATGGTCATGAAGTGAAATTACCTAGACAGCGAAGTGGTATAGGTTGAATTCATTCAAAAAATATGATGTGGCTCACACAGCCAGAAGAAACTGAAGCCAGTAGAGAGTAGGAGAATGGCTACAGTCACAATTAAGTGAGTACAGTTAGGTGAATATGAATACCGAAGTCATCTTTGTACACCCACATTCCTCACTCCTTGTGCAAGTCCCAATGTCACTTCTCTCACCCTCCTCCCACCAGCCACCCAAACCTACATCCACGATTATGTCCTTTTCCTGTACAAGAAATCCATCCTTATTTACAACTCACCCTTATTCTCAAGCTCCAATCCTCTTCCCCCGACCCATATGTAATACCTAAGAAATCAAGACCCTGAGAACCGAGAAAAAATAGCAGAAAGAAAAGAAAATATGGTTCTCAAATACCAAAAATAACAAATTAACGACCAAATTATGGGGGCAACTCCAAATATAAAAGCTCTAGCAGAAAGAATGAGCAAAAATGATAACAGATGAGATCTTCCTGGTTGGAAAATATTTAGGATACAAAAAAATGCCAAAGAATAATAAAGGAAACCGAACCAGAATTGAAAATGTGAGGGCAAGAAGAGTGGTTAAATAGAAATTAGAGAATGATACTGTGTCAAAAAAAATTGTTGCAAAGATTATGTACTGGCTCATCACAATGATGATAACTGTAAGGAAACCAGGTAAAGAGGCTAAAGAAGGCAGGAGGGGAGCTCACTAGGAGTGACAAGGAAGTCTGTGATCAGCTAAACAAAATATTTGGAAAGATATTCTCAGTGTAATAAAGAACATCGCAATAAAGTCAAAGAGAATGCATCAACAAGTACTATACAAAATACTGACTTCAAAAGTTAACGTGAGGAAAATAGTGAGTGAACTAGATAACTTGTAGACAACAGCACCAGACAGAATCTCTCCATGGGTTCTGTGAGAGGGACAAGAGGAACTGTGTGAACCACTGATAGAGATCTTCAACAACTCGACTGAAATAGGGCAGCTGCTAGAGGTCTATAAAGCAGCAAAAGTAATCCCCATATTCAAAAAATACGAACCTGAATAGACCATGAAGGACATGAAATGCAAAGATATGAAATTCGAACAAGGTCAAAGACATTCAGAAACAATGTACAGGCTCGGTGGGACAAAAACATCATATCTTGACGGTTTGAGCAGAGTCGTGAGCATCTTGCCTGAAGAGCACTTCAATTAAATAGCTGCAGCACCAATCTCGAAACCGGCAAATTTAAGACTAGCTTTCAGGGCCATCAACAAAAAGGCATTCACGACATTATATACGGTGTAAGTCAGTCCATCCTGGAGTATGTAGTGCCAGTATGGAACCCGCACCTCGTAACGGATGTAAAGAAGCAGGAATAGCTGCATACACGCCAGCGAACTATAAGAGGCTAGAGGAGATAATCCTGACCAAACTGAAGGTGATAAAGATCAGAGGTGACGTGATTACAATATACAAAATAATGATAGGCAATGACAGGGTGGATAGGAAGAGTCAGTTTAAGAAGTGAGTCTCAGGTACACCAGATCAGGACTTGATGTTAAAAGCATTTTCTCTCGTAGCTCGATCGCTAGTATACTCAGCTCACACACTGAGGTCCGGAGATTGAATCCCAGGTACGGCTGGAACGTCTTTCCTTAAGACACCTGTTGTCCATGTTCACCCATCAGTATAAAATGGGTACTTGGGTATTAGTGGACTGGTGCGGGTCGCATCCTGTGACAAAACTCACCTAATTTTCCCGAAATGATCAGCATAACAAGTGGCTTTCTATATAGTAATATGTCAATGATGTCAGCTAAACCTGTATATCTTGTACATGTACTTGTAGAAATAAAGACGTTGTATTATATTATAAAATATTATATTGAGATGTTTAGATATATTTCATTGCTCTTAAATTGGTGAGGAAGTGGAATGACCTAGACAGTGAAGTGGTAGAGGTAGAATCCATACATTTCTTTAAATATATATGATGGCGCTCCCGCATCCAGGAAAGATCGAAACCATTAGAGAACAGCAAAGAGACGGAGTTAGAAGTTAGGATTAGACCCCGGCAACCAATATTAGGTGAGTATACACACACACACACACACACACACACACACACACACACACACACACAGACTCCGAAGTGTCTCTGTTTGCAGATGACGTGAAGTTGATGAGAAGAATTCATTCGGTCGAAGACCAGGCAGAACTACAAAGGGACCTGGACAGGCTGCAGACCTGGTCCAGCAATTGACTCCTGGAGTTCAACCCAACCAAGTGCAAAGTCATGAATATTGGGGAGGGGCAAAGAAGACCGCAGACGGAGTACAGTCTAGGGGGCCAGAGACTACAAACCTTACTCAAGGAAAAATATCTTGGGGTGAGTATAACACCAGGCACATCTCTTGAAGCGCACATCAACCAAATAACTGCTGCAGCATATGGGCGCCTAGCAAACCTCAGAACAAGATTCCGACATCTTAATAAGGAATCGTTCAGGACCCTGTACACCGTGTACGTTAGGCCCATATTGGAGTATGCGGCACCAGTTTGGAACCCACACCTAGCCAAGCACGTAAAGAAACTAGAGAAAGTGCAAAGGTTTGCAACAAGACTAGTTCCAGAGCTAAGAGGTATGTCCTACGAGGAGAGGTTAAGGGAAATCAACCTGACGACACTGGAGGATAGAGGAGATAGGTGGGCATGATAACGACATACAAAATACTGAGAGGAATTGACAAGGTGGACAAAGACAGGATGTTCCAGAGATGGGACACAGCAACAAGGGGACACAGTTGGAAGTTGAAGACACAGATGAATGACAGGGATGTTAGGAAGTATTTCTGCAGCCACAGAGTAGTCAGGAAGTGGAATAGTTTGGGAAGCGATGTAGTGGAGGCAGGATCCATACATAGCTTTAAGCAGAGGTATGATAAAGCTCACGGTTCAGGGAAAGTGACCTAGTAGCGACCAGTGAAGAGGCGGGGCCAGGAGCTTGGACTCGACCCCTGCAACCTCAACTTGGTGAGTACAACTAGGTGAGTAGACAGACAGACACACACACACACACACACACACACACACACACAAACTCTCATCCAGAAATCCTCAAGGAATGTGCAACCATTGCAACTCCTAAAATACTTCATAGCGAGATCAATAAATTCTGTTCACTAATTGGTTCGCCGTCAGTCGAGTGAAGACTTTTCTCTTTATATCTTTATGACTTCACTATTTTCTGATTCCATCAGTTTTGTCTTATTTTTCATTTCCACTCCAAATTTTATTTTTGTCATTCGTCATAAACAACAAAAAGACACAATACCTTACTATAACAATGCAAAAATAACAGCAACTATGAGAGAGGAGCTTAAGAAGACGTTTCGGTTCGTCTCGAACCATTTACAAAGTTACACTCCTCTCTCCTATGTGTGGGTTATTTGTGCATCATTCCTCATAGTAAATGTCACTAATTATGGTGAATGTTGTGATCATATTTACACTCGTAATCATCCCTCATAGGTCACCTTATTTACTTCCTGGAGAAGCCTCATCACACGAACTTCAACTCAATCATTTCATCTTGTCTGAACACAAGTATCACGGCACAATGACCTTCGTGTGCATGCACACGAAGGTCTGGTTATCAGGGTGGAGCTGTGTGCACATGAAGGCCTGGATATCAGGGTACGAGCGGAGGTGCATCATGGATGGGCTCCGTTCACACACAGATGTAGGTATCCTAATGGACCTACATGCATATTTACATGTATCACTGCAGAAATGCGTTCACATTGTTTCGTAAGTATAATGATTGTAACTGTACTCACCTAATTGTGGTTGCAGAGGTCGAGACATAGCTCCTGGCCCCGCCTCTACACTGGTATCTACTAGGTCACTCTCTCCCTGCTCTATGAGCTTTATTTTACCTCGTTTTAAAACTATGTATGGTTCCTGCCTCCGCTACATCACTTGCCAGACTACTGCACTTTCTGACAACTCTATGACTGAAGAAATACTTCCTAACATCCCTTTGACTCATCTGACTCTTCACCTTCCAATCATGACCACTAGTTTCTGTGTCCCATCTATGGAACATGTTGTATCTGTAAACCTTTTCTGTTCCTCGCAGTATTTTGTATTTCGTTATCATGTCTCTTCTAACCCTCCTGTACTCCAGTGTCGTCAGGCTGATTTCCCTTTACCTTTTTTCGTAGGACATTCCCTTTAACCCTGGAACTTTCCTTGTTGCAAACCTTTACACTTTCAAACTGGCTCCAAACTGGTGCTGCATACTCCAGTATGGGCCTGACTGAGGTATCGGAACGCTATACTCAGGTTTGCCAAACGCCCATATGCTGCAGCAGATATCTGGTTGATGTGTGCTTCCGGAGACGTGCTCGGTAATATACTCACCCGAACATCTTTCTCCCTGAGTGAGGTTTGCAGTCTTTGTCCACCTAGCCTATACTCTGTCTGCGGTCTTTTTTGCCCTACCCCGATCTTCATGACTTTCCATTTGGCGGGGTTAAATTCGAGGAGACAGATGCTGGATCACGCATCCAGCCTGTGCAGGTCTCTTTGTAGTCCTGCCTAATCCTCATCTGATTTAATTCTCGTCATAAACTTCACATCATCTGCGAACAGGGACACTTCTGAGTCTATCCCTTCCATCATGTCATTCACATGTACCAAAAATAGCATTAGTCCTAGGACTGACCCCTGTGGGACCCCGCTAGTCACAGGCGCCCACTGTGATACCTCATCATGTACCATGACTCATTGTTGCCTCCCCATCAGGTATTCTCTGATCCATTGCAGTGTCCTTCGAGTGATATGCGCCTGGTCCTATAGCTTCTGCACTAATCTCTTATGAGGAACTGTGTCGACGGCCTTCTTGCAGTCCAAGAGAATGCAATCAGCCCACCCGTCTCTCTCGTGTCTTACTTCTGTTACCTTGCCATAAAAATCCAGTAGGTTTTTGGACACAGGATTTGCCTTACATGAATCCGTACTGGTTGTCGTTTGTAATCTTGTTCTGTTCTAGGTGCTCCACCACTCTCCTGGCAATCTTCTCCATAACTTTGCATATTATATACGTCAGTGACACTGGTCTATAGCTTGATGCCTCGTGTCTGTGTTTCTTAAAATTGGGGACTACATTTGCCGTTTTCGATTCTTCAGGTAGCTGCCCAGTTTCAAGGGATGTGTTGAAAATTGTGGTTAGTGGCACACACAACGTCTCTACTCCCTCTTTAAGGACCCACGGAGAGATATTGCCTAGTCCCACCGCCTTTGAGATATCAAGGTCACTTAGGTTCTTCACCTCCTCCTCAGTTGTTTGTATTTAATCCAACACTTGTTTGCATATTCCTTGTTAGTGTACCCCTCTGTTCTGTCTTCCCAGAGCTCTTTCTCTCTCCACTGTAAATACCTCCTTAAACCTCGTGTTGAGCTCCAAACATACTTCTTGCTTGTTTCTTGTGAGCTCCCCAACTTCTTTCCTCAGCCTGATTGCCTGGTCTTTGACTGTTGTCTTGCTTCTGATGTGGCTATACAGCAGTTTTGGGTCAGACTTGACTTTCGATGCTATTTTGTTTTCGAAGTGTCGCCTCGGCCTCCCTCCTTATCTGTGCATACTCGTTTCTGGCTCTTCGACTAATCTCTCTATTTTCCTGGGTCCTTTGTCTTCTGTACTTTTTCCATTCTCTAGTGCAGTTAGTTTTTGCCTCCCTACACCTTCGGGTAAACCAGAGGCTCGTTCTGGTCTTCCCATTATTTCTGTTGCCTTTGGAAACAAACCTTTCCTCTGTCTCCTTGCATTTTGTTGTTTCGTAGTACATCATTTCGTTTACTGACTTTCCTACCAATTCTCTTTCCTTACGTTTGTGGTGCATCACGATTTTTTCTATTGATATTCCTGGTGGTTAATATAGTTGTTGTAAGTCTTGCAAGTATTGATCATGTTGTTGCAACTACTGATTATGTTGCTATTACAGTTGTAAGCCTTCAGCTACCACTGTCATTGCAGATTTAAGCCTCGTAAATACTGCTCATTCTGTTACTATAATAGTAAGCCTAGCAAGTACTGCTCATGTCATTATTACAATTGTAATGTGTGTTGCAAGTATTGTTCATGTTATTGTGGCTGTAAGCCTTGCAACTCTTATGTTATTACAGATGTTAGCCTTCAACTACCTATGTTTTAACAGATTTAAACCTTGCAACTACTGCTCATGTTATTATAGTTGTAGTGTAAACGCTCAAGAGCTTTTAGACCCTCAAAGAGGATTTGAAAGAACCCCTTCCTCCTTATGAAAAGAAAATATGAAAAATATAATAAACAAATTTTTATTGAATATAAGCAAATCTCAAAATATAAAACAATTAAATATGAAATAATCCTTACTGAAGCAAATGATGGAAAAATTAAATGAATAAATAAATCAAATGAACAAGCCTAATATGTACAGAAAGTTCTTCTGAGTCTTCCCATGTTACGGCGAGGCGCACAGGAGTAGCTGGAGTGGAACGGGACTCTGGAGAGTAAGGTCACAGGTGTTCGTGACTTTTGTAAAGTCCAGCTCCAGGCGGTTACAGTGCTTATGAAAAAATAAGCTTGGGTAGCTGGAGAGAAGGCACACTCAGATAAGTAAGCTTGGGTAGCTACCCAAGCTTATCTCAGTGTGCCTTCTCTCCAGCTACCCAATCTTATTTATCTGAGTGTGCCGTACAAGGCTTATGAAGGCGTATCTAGCAGCGTAGGTAACCGAGTTAGCTGCCGGCAGTAATAGTCAACTGGAAATCGGCAACAGAGTATAGAGAACAAGGCAAGTTCCTCAGTATGTTGCCGAGATAATAGCTCTGTCCTGGTGGTATAGAACAAATGTTCTCAAGTGAGGTTGGGTGTGAGTTGGACCTGACTATCTGGTGCTACTGGGTCAGAAGCCGTGCTCCTTCCTTAAGCGGAGGTGACATGACTGGGTGGGCCATTGGTCTAAGCCGGGGGTTGACATGGACCTGCCCTGGATGGGCCAGTAGGCCTGCTGCAGTGTTCCTTCTTTCTAATGTTCTAATGTTCTTAAATGAGGCTTTTGGCCTGCACAGAAGCAGTGTAACAGCAGAGTTCTTGTGATGCAGGAGTGTAGATCTAAAACAAAGGTGAATGAACTGCAGAGTTCCCAGGATTCCAAATTCTACAGTTTCTGATATATTATTAAGTCGTGCTGGTCGTCTCGTCTCGCATTTGTTGGGTGACTCAACCTTCCAGCGAAGATGAGAAGAAAAATAAAAGGAAATTAAGAACCGGACAAGGAGTCATTCACATGATAGGCTGAAGGCTTTGAAAACAAATAGTGATGACTTATTTTACTGTATGAACGTAATTATGTCCAAATCCGGACAAAAGTTAAAATTCCTAACAAGAGTATAACTTTTGTCTCTATTAGATTAAGAGAGGAAAAAAAAAACTAAGAACAGTCATTCAGTCTTCCACTCTTATTTAATGAACATTTCCCCTCACAGTAGTAAGGCTTGCACCTACTGCACATATTGCTTTTACAGTTGTAGTAACCCTTACAACTACTGCACAGATATCCCTTAAGGGATATCTAACAGTATCTAACAAGATATCCCTTAAAGGATATCTTTCAGTGGCTGCTTGATTTTTTCGTTTCTTTTCCGGTAGTTTTATAACCTGAGAACGACTCATTGAATCACTTTTAGCTTTTTCACGCTGGTTCAGTGTGTAGTGGAAAGTGTTCGTACAGTTATTGGCTTGTGTGTGTGTCCAGTGATCAATATTATGTACCCCTCCAGTCAAGTCTCACTGGAATGCTGCTAAAATAAATTCTAATGGCTTCTTCTCCCTGGCTTCAAATGGTCAAAATTGGAGTGCTATTGAGCGTGTAATCAAACACTAGTGCAACTAATGTGACATTTTATTGTGGCAACGTTTCGCCCTCCAGGAGCTTTGTCAAGCCTGGAGAGCGAAACGTTGCCACAATAAAATGTCACATTAGTTGCACTTGGTCCTTTTACTTTACATATTGTCGGTAATTCTACCAACATTATTACAATCAAACACTGGCCTAATTTAAGTATAAAATATGATGTTAATATTTGGCCTTTAATTGAATGTGAGAATTCTTCTTTCAAGCAGCTTTATATTTTAAGTATTTTCGTATCTTAAGAACGAAATAACCATCACTACGTTTAGTCTGTACTGATGCAAATTTGGCGATTAACGAACAGAGTGAAAACTTAGAATCGTTTAGTTACAGAACAAAACAGAATAATGCGTCTTCTGATTGGCTTCCATAATTCTACAATAATTGACTTTACTACAGTAACTAAGTATAAGATGCATTTTTTTCATTTATAATTTTAATCATATTTTTTCCGTGCAGTACATGGAGAATGCTGGTGTTAATCGGCTTCAAACCCTAAATGCTACAGTATCATAATTAGAATATTAATTGAATTCGCACTAGATTGCGTCGGTTCCTAGTTGTCAATTTTATTGAAGTAAGGAAGTAAGATTCAAGGTACATTCCTCTAAGAAAAAAGAAGAGAAGAAGTAAACTGGAGAGAGACGTTCCCTCTACAGGAGAAGGCGAAGAATCACTGAGCTCCTCAAGAACGCCAGATTATCTGAAACTCGGAAGGAAGCGCTAACCAGGGAAGTGGAAAATATTGAGCTTAACTAATCGACTCATACAAGATCCAGGAGAGATAAGAGGAGCTAAAAGCGATTAGTGAAATCGAGAGAAATTCGAAATATTTCTTTTCATATGTAAAAAGCAAGGCAAAAACCACATCTAGTATAGGGCCCCTGCTCAGACATGATGGATGCAACACAGATGGCAACAAAGAAATGAGTGAGATACTGAAATCTCAATATGACTATGTTCAGCGACCCACTAATCAGTTTAAAGATAGGTAGTCCAAACAATTTTTTCATGAATGAGCCTGAATACCCTTACAATGTATGTCAAATTTCTGACATAACCCTAACTCCACTAGATTTTGAGAAGGCCATCAACAACATGTCCATTCACTCAGCCCCAGGCCCAGACTCGTGGAACTCTATGTTCATCAAGAACTGCAAGAAACCCCTTTTACGGTCCCTAAGTATGCTATGGAAAAGGAGAATAGACACAGGTGAGATTCCATAGTCACTAAAAATAATGGATATAGCCCCACTAAATAAAGAGTTATAGACCAATAGTTTTAACGTCCCAGATAAAAAACTTTGACAGAGTTCTAAGAAGCAGGATTGCAAATCACTTGGACTCCCAAAAATTGCACAATCCAGGGCAACATGGGTTCAGAGCAGTTCGCTCTTGCCTCTCGCAACAACTGGACCACTATGATGTGATCTTGGATGCACTGGAAAACGAACAAAATGCAGATGTAGTATTCACAGATTTTCCAAAAGCCTTTGATAAGTGCGATCATTGTGTAATAGCAGACAAAATGCTTACTAAAGGGAAACTTCTGGGGAATATTACTTAGCTAAGGCTTGATTGGAATTGTAGTGTTTCGTAGAATGTTGCACTGTCTTCCACTCAGTCGGGAATGTTCTGTATACACTCGTATTGTTGCACTACACTAAAATCAGAGTTTGTCTTGGCTTCGTGGTATTTCACAGCAGGAAGACCTGTTACACTGCACTGTGTCAGTTGTTCTACAGCGAATTTCTGAGATTGTACAAGAGAAAAACACACAATTGTTCCTTTGTTTCACGTTTGTCTCCTGAAGGCAATCTGAGCTCTCCTGCACACTTGAACCTCGGTGCGGCCCCTAATTGCTGAGTTGAGTGTGATTCCCCTCCTTGCTTAACATCGTCTCAGTATTCAATGCAAGGTGGTTGATTTCTTATTATCTAACTATCGACGACAGTTCATTATTGTCCTACACTGTAAGTGGTGCAGGGTTTCCTGTAATTTTCCTGCTAAGGGGAAGAGAGCTATTTTTCTCGTTTCACTATTACACATATTAAACGAACACCATGGTGCAAGACAAGTGGCGTGAATTATGCCACTTCTAGTCGCATGAGAATTCAATTAAACTGTTTATGTGGAAGCAAGAGAGGCTATCAGCCCCTCTGGAGGGCTGAGTCCCTCAAGTCCCTCAGGGGCTGAAGGGGGCTGAGAGAGCTAAAATCCCCTTTCTAGAGAATTTTCTCCACACTGGGGGGCGGGCGGAAGTTCGCAGCAGGTGAACTATTCATCTCTTAACATTAATTTGATTTTCTCACTCGCCATCACTGCTGATTGTATTATCTAAGCAACTTCAATCTATGGGGTTTCTGGAGAATCACTAAGTTTGTTTTAAGCACTGTAATTCTAACAGCACTAGTTTATATATTGTCCGCTTATTCACTACACCTTTGCTCAAAACATCAACCGTCCTGATGGTTCCATGTGCATCAGGTCGTATGGTCACTATTTTTTCAAGAGGCCATTGAGATCTCGGACCATCATTATCAATAATCACTATGTCACCAGGTCTTCAGGACGCATGATTTGCAGGAACACCAGCGCTATAGAAGTGTTCGTTCATTGAAGGGAGATAGTCTTCTTGCCAAATTTTCTCTCAACGTTCAATCACATTATTAAGGTGTTTGAATTTACGTCTGAGTTGCTTAGGTTCGAAATAAGTAGGATATCCTCTATGATTTCTTTATCATTCATGGGAGGAACAGATTTGAGCCTTCTGTCATGGAGTAAATGAGATGGACTTAACACTTCTAAATTGTCCAGATCATCGGTAACATAAGTTAGAGGTCTGTTGTTAACTCTATTTTCTATTTCAGCTACAACTGTACGGAATTCTTCTAAGTCGATTCTTTGACGATGAAGAGTATTTCTTAAACAACGTTTAACGATGCCTATCATTTTTATGTTTTTACTAACACATTGGCCGTTTCCCACCAAGGCAGGGTGGCCCGAAAACGAAAAACTTTCATCATTCACTCCATCACCGTCTTGCCAGAGGCGCCCTTGCACTACAGTTATAAAACTGCAACATTAACACCCTTGATGAAATTAAGACACATGTGCAACATCTGGGTATGTTTACAATAAAGATACCCAGATGTTGCACATGTGTCTTAATTTCATCTTGTCGGTATTATATACCATTCTTGCATTAACACCCTTCCTTCAGAGTGCCGACACTGTACTTCCCATCTCCAAGACTCAAGTCCGACCTGCCGGTTTCCCTGAACCCCTTCATAAATGTTACCTCTCTTACTCTCTAACAGCACTTCAGGTCCTAAAAACCATTCATCTCCATTCGCTCCCATCTAACACACGCATGTTTGCTGGAAGTCCAAGCCCCTCGCATACAAAACCTCCTTTACCCCCTCCCTCCAACCTTTCCTAGGCCAACCCCTACCCCACCTTCCCTCCACTAAAGATTTATACACTCTCGAAGTCATTCTATTTCGTTCCAGCCTCTCTACATGTCCAAACCATCTCAATAACCCCTCCTCAGCCCTTTTGATAATAGTTTTGGTAATTCCACACCTCCTCCTAATCTCCAAACTACGGATTCTGTGCATTATATTCACACCTCGCATTGCCCTCAGACATGACATCTCCACTGCCTCCAGCCTTCTCCTTGTTACAACATTCACAACCCATGCCTCATGCCAGGAGCTTGGACTGGACCCTTGCAACCTCAACTAGGTGAGTACACCCATACGAGAGTTGGTATAGCTATACTCTCATACATTTTCCCCTCTTTGCTTTCATGGATAGAGTTCTTTGTCTCCACAGACTCCTCAGTGCACCACTCACCTTCTCCCCTCGTCAGTTTTATGATTCACTCCATCCTTCATAGACGCATGTGCTGACATGTCCATTCCCAAATATCTGAACACATTCACCTCCATACTCTCTCCCTCTAGTCTGATATCCAATCTTCTTTCAATCATTCTATCATAAAATTCGCCGTGCCATGGAGCCATGGACGAAATGTGTCTCCAACGACAACGACGCTGACTCAGCATCTGTTGTACTTCTGGTTCATCAAAGGTCTTGCTTACATAAGTAGCACCAGCAACAAAATTCGTTGCATTGTCTGAAATTATCAGTTTGGAACATGCCCTTCTGGCTGCAAACCTTCTGAATAGTTTGCTTATGGTTTCAGCAAACATGTCAATGGCTACTTCTAGATGTACTGCTCTAGTCGTAGTACAGGTGAACAAACAAATGTACACCTTGATAAGAACTTTGTCAACTATTTTAATTAAAATTATTGGTCCAGTGTTTTCTACAACTGTCACCTCAAATGGCATGACATGACAAACTCTTTCAGAGGGATATGGAGATGGACCTGGATACTGACATACATATCGTAGTGACGACAAGTAATGCAGTCTCTTATTTATTTTTTCACACTTTGTCGACCTTGAGGCATCCAGTAGGATTGTCGTATATGACAAAGTGTGTCAGCTACCCCACCATGTAACACGTTACTGTTGGGGTTTTGAACAATCAGTTTTGTTAGCCAATTATTCCTAGGGCTCAATATTGGATGTATTACTTCTTTAGGTAGTGAAGAATTATGAATTCTTCCTCGACATCTTATAATCTTTTCTGAGTCTAGATGAAATCCTAAAGAATTAATCGTATTATATTTCTTTGGGGATTTATCCTGGGTTTCCAGAAATTTATACTCCATATAGAAGACATCTTCCTGCATTTTTTTATCCAGTATTTAATGGGTTCAGCAAATTCATAATTTGGTTTTGTTTCTTTAATGACTTTGGATATCTTAAATAACATGAATCTGAACCATTGTCTTCAGAGGTTCAACTCTGGCAACTTGAGTATGCTCGAGACATATTCTCTTAAGGAAAAGGAAGAGAAGGAGTAAACTGGGAAGAGAGAAATGCTCTCTCTACAGGCGATGGTGAAGAATCACAGAGCTTCTCCAGGAGACTATGAAATGCAGAGGTAGGAAACATTAAAATTAGGTTATATGATTGAAACAGGATCCAAAAGAGACAGAAATAGCTAAAAGCAATTAATGAAATTGAAAGAAATGCAAAATATTTCTTTTCATATCCCTCAGTCAAAGCAAAAACTACATCCAGAATAAGGCCCGCGCTTGAACAAGACGAGACTTACACACACGACAGTAAGGAAATAAGTTAGGTACAGAACTCTCAGTAAGACTGTTTAGTGATCCATAAATCAGACTAAAGATCTATAATCCAAATGATTTTTTCATGAACGAGCTTCAAAAGCAGGTCAATGTATACCAAATTTCTGACATAACCCAAACTCAACTGGATTTGGACAAAGCCATTGATATGTCAATGCACTCTGCCCGAGGTCCAGACTTGCAGAAATCCATATTCATCAAGAACTGCAAAAAACCCTTTTTGCATGCCTTAGGCATTGTATTGAGAGGTAGCCTGGGCACGGGAGTCATTCCACAGTCACTAAAAGTAACTGATATAGCCCGATTCCATTACTGAATTCGAAAATGGCAGTAGGTTTTTCAAACTGGCTCTAGTTTGTGAAATGCTGCATTCCTACCCTCATTAACAGGGAACATAGCCATAACGCGTGTATTTGTAGTGATAATTTGTATATACAGATATTTTTAATAAAGATTAAAATTTTGTTTTTAAAAGATTTAATATGTAAACGAAAGGAGTTGTATTAACAACGACCACGTGACAATATTGTAATGTTTAATTAATTTTTTCCAGATAAACACGAGTTCTTCACGATGAGTCTCCTTATACTATCACAGTGCATTTTGCTACATTTGTGGCGAATACTCTTTTTGAAAAAAAAAAAAAAAAAAAAAAAAAAAAAATCACAGATTTTATAGAATAAGCTTATCTTACTTATTTTTGAGTGGCACTTGGAGATCAAGACAAGTCTTGGGCTCCCCATACGGTTTGCAAAAATCTTTATAGAATGTTTTCGACAGTGGAAAATTTGGCATCCGTTTGGCGAAGAGAGAACCGATAGCCACTGCGACGGTAGTTATTTCTGTATGGTGAATGTGAAAGGTTTCAATCAATACTAGAAAGTCATGGGGAATATCATGATTTTGAGTCAGCAAGGAGACCTGTGCCACACAGTGAAGACGTTACCATACCAATGTTTACAACACTGACTCATATTGTCAGACGTTATAGAAACTCAGGGTTTAGGATATAACAGGTGACAGTAGTGGAAGTGAATATGAAATAAGTATTTCAACCCCACAACAGTTCTCCCAAGAAGAACTCAGTGATCCTGTATGTCACCTCAGTCTGTTAAACCAGCATACAGATTAAAAGTTTATTATAATAAAAAAGAAGTGCTAAACCACAAAGGTTATATAGCGCTTCAGGGCAGGGAATGATGCATTGGTATTGGGGAGTAAGAGGTAGAAAGGACTGTAAGTGGTAGAAGAGGACAGAGAGAGTGCTAGAGGCATCATCCTTAGTTGTCAAAAAGTCAATAAGAGAGTCAGGATTGGAAACACGGTTGACCGCATGCTGGAGAGAAACTGCAATGAGGTGACAGTCAGCGCCTGTACAAGCTATAGCAAAGTCATCAACATAGAGTGATGACCAAATATTGGACGGAAGAATAGAGCAAGGAGAAACAGTGTTGTGCTCAGAACACATCCTTGGAGGACACCTTCAGCTTGAACAAAGTCCGGGGAAAGCATATTATTAACCCGAACACGGAAATGTCTTTCAGTTAAGAAGTTAAGGAAGAATGGTAGACTGCCTCGGAGGCCTAAGGAGTGGGCTTGGGCTAAAATATTATATTTCCAGGTTGTGTCATGTGCGTTCATAAGGTCAAAAAAATATTGCAATAACTGAGTGGTTATTCACAGAGGCATTACGAACACACATATCCAAGCGTAGTAAGGGTCAATGGTAGAACGGCCTTACGAAAGCCATACTGACTAGTGGAAAGATTATTGTGTATCTTCAAATACCACGTCAAACGTCTATTTACCAGACGCTCCATCACCTTGCCAATAGTACTGCTAAGAGTAATGGAACGATAGTGAGAGGCATCATGTCCATTAGTACCCAGTTTGCGGAAAGGGAGAACAATGGCAGATTTCCACAGTTGGGGAAGAACTCATTGTGACCAAATAAGATTAAGGGCTGACTGATGTAAATGCTGTAGCATACGAATATGCATGTCATCAGGCTCAGCTGCCGATGATCGATGATCGGCAAGCCGAGAGTGTCGCCTCCAGTTCCAGAAGCGAAAAAGGCACATTATAAGATTCTTCTCTGATAAAACAAAAAATTTAAGTGCTCTAACTCTCTGGCAGACTTTGAGGAACGAAACGAGGGGCATAGATGAAGCCTCTGAGAGATACGGACATGATTACCAATTTCGGTGGCATCGTCAAGAGGGTTGGCAATATCACCACTGGCAACCCGAAGAACAGGAGCCGGGTCGTATTTTTCCCCAGACTGCACTCATAGAGGAAGCAGAGGTGATGGTGGAAACAATCTCGCCAGCAAGTGCGTTTAGCGTCATGGATTACATGGCGAGCAACCGCTCGCTTCTGCTTAAACTCAAGGAGTCTCTCTGTGGTTCTACTGTACCAGTATCTGCCCAATACAGTGCATTTCAAATGTACAGCACGAGCACAAGCAGACCACCACCAAGGTATGCACTTCTGAGAATGGCTGTCAGAGGTTTGGGTTATAGAATGTGAAGCTGCGGTTAAAATTGAGGTCGAGAAGAGGTGTAAAAGCTCGTCAATGGAGGACGAAGAAGCAACCTCACTAAAAGCAGTTAGTTGCGAGTGAAGGTCCCAATTTGCTCGGTCGAATTGCCAGCGCGGGCTATGGAGGGGGGGGGGTGAATATGAAGAAATAATAATGATCGGAAAATGATCGCTGTCATGTAAGACAGGGAGGAGAGACCAGGTGAAGTCTAGTGCAGTGGAGGAAGAGCAGACCGAGAAATCGATGCAAGAGAGAGAATGAGTACTAGGATCAAAATGGGTGGGAGAACCCGTATTTAAAACATGGAGGGGAAGAAAAGCAAGAAAAGCCTTCAACTGAAGGCCGTGGGAGTCAGAGTGAGAACCCCCCAGAGGAAATGGTGGGCATTAAAATCGCAAAGTAACAAATGTGGCAGCGGTAAAGAAGAAACCAGAAATGCATTACCAGAGATAGATAAGTCCCGAGAAGGAAAGAGATACATAGAACAGACTGTATACCACTTATTAAATACAAGCAGATATGGGCTACAATGTAATGCAGCGAAGTATGAACAAAGAGCTGATGGAATGGAATACTGATGCATAAAAGGAGTGCACTTTCAATAAAGGAGAAGGAAAAGGAGCCAATGAATATAATAAATCGTAGCCTGAGATATGATGGATAACAGTGGAGCATAATTTGGGTTCTTGTAAACAAACACAAACAAGGAAAAACTGGGAGAGCAACACCTGGAGCTCACCCCGGTTACCTTTGAGTCAGAAGATATTCCACTGTAAATAATCCATGATTTGAGAAGAGAAAGATACAAGAAATCTGAAGGTTGAGGTATCTATGGACTAATAAGGTTAGAAATGTCAGCATATGGAGGTAGCAGAACACTTGTAAGCAGCAAAGGATTGGGATGCTGCGAAGAAAGTGGTTGTGCAGATAGAGAAGAGTGAAGAGGAGGAACAGGAGGTGGATCAGTGTCCATCATTGGTCAAGTGTCCTAAATATATTCTGAGATAGCTTCAAATGTTTCTGAGGACAAGGATGTTGTATGTGATACAGTATTGGAGATGGAAGGAGGGTGAGTAAAGAGTGGGGGAAAGATTGACTGTACCAAAGTAGGGGGGGGACGAAAGGGTAGACAGAACTAGAGAAGCTTGGGAGGGGACATCTGGAGAGGAAGCGACCTGGAAGGGGGCAGAAGAGGAAGAAACTTGGGATGGGCATTGAAAGAAGGTACTGTATAAGGAGGATGAACCTCCACTTTCGTAACAGAGCCAGTTAGAGGTGAAAAACTGAGAACAGAAACTGGGAAGGAAAAATGAGCGGGTTGCAGAAGGGAAGGGGGGGAAGAAGAAAGGAGATTTTAACAATGGGGAAGTTATGGACTTTGGAGGAGAGGGGTAATGGGGAGTTGGTGTTGTACAAGGTCTCGTAGACAGAAACTTCTGAGTGAGAAGAAGAAGAAGTGAGAACAGAATGAGGTGTCGAGGTAGGGACTCGAAGCCTAGGGCAGCAAAAGAATTAGACATGGGTGACTGTGAAAGGGGTGACCACAGAGAAGGCTGCAGAAGTTGGGACCCCAGAGGGAGGACGTTTAGTAAATCGAGAATATGAAATACGGGGAAGTTTCCCTTGGAGGCATAGATGAGAGACTGTCATAGCATATGGGAGGCCTTCTGCCTCTGAGGCAATGGATTTCACGCTCATTTAAGTAAAACTGGCATCAGCGAGAGTAAGATGGGTGAGCCTCATGACAATTAAGGCAAGAGGGAGGGAGACTACAAGATGTATTGGCATGGTCGTCGGCACCACAGACTGGGCATTCGGCGACGGCCCTGCAATATTTTGCTGGATAATCAAAACGCCAACAATTTATACACTGTTGTGGTGTAGGGATCATCTTTCATACTTATAAACGGTGTTCCGCTATATGTACAGAGGATGGAAGCTCACGACAGTCAAAAATTAAGCAAGCTACATTGCTTGGGATCGTCTCTGCCTGCAGGCAGGGAGGACATAAGTGTCTGCTTTGAGGACTGGGAGGTCTTGGAGTTCTAGCTGTTCCAGAATGTCATCGCCACATGTCCAGAAATTCTGTTGGACAATGGTATTTGGCAGAATGACAGTACCACTACAAGAACTAAGGGAATGATACTTGTAAGGAGAGAAAGTTCGTGAGCTTGGGTAGCATTCTGGACAGTGATGATGCATGTACCGCTCTTGAGAGCATGAAAGGATATATCTCTACCAACGTGGCAGAGGAGCGCCTTACCAATACTATCGTCAGAAAGACTGGCACTAGAGGAAGTCTGTCGGAGAGTAAAAGACTTAGTCCTGTAAGTATTTCGAAACATAGCTTGTAAAGGGAGTGCGTGATGTGTCTGTGGAATGAGAAGGAAGTGAAGCATCATCAGGTAATGGTCGTGGGTATTTAGGCGCGGGACTGGAGTGGGTCTGACGTGGGATGGGAGGGCAATCCGAAAATTGCCACACCATAGAGGAAGAAGCTGGAAGCATAATCAAAGAAGAGCAGAGGTCAGACGTATCGAAGGTGTCGAAACGGCACCAGCAGGAGGTACAGGGGCTTTAGAGATGTCTGAAGAGTAGTCAAATAACGAGGCAGGGTCAGAACAGGGTGCAGCATCAGAAAGTGGCCTGGGGGAGCAGGTTCACGGGATGGGTACTTCATGGTTAGGTCACTCCTTTTATTTTTTAGAAACAAAGAAAAAAAAAGAAAAAAATGGGGGGAACGTGGAGGAATAGCTCGTAGGAGGAATGAAAGGGCCGTAAGTCCTCCTATGCGCCCAAGAGGACCTCAGCACCGCTAGTAGTGCAGGTGTGGCATGGAACCCCTGCCATACCCTACTCTTCATGCCAGTAAACCAGCAATCCGGGATAGCAACCTCACATCCGCCGAGCCACCTCTGTGGACAAAAGAGGGCGGCCAGATAACCGCCACAAAGAACACCCCCTTTGGCCACCACCTCCCGGAATCCGAAAGGTAGCCTCCAGAGATACACCCGTCACCCAAAAGACACCCAAAGTCACCCCTCCCCCCGAGACACTGGAGAGGGATCGGGACATCCCCAGGTGTTCCAGATTCCACGGCAAACTACGCTACCGCCAAGGACCTCAATGGAATGGTATGGACCCCGGTACCCTTCCCCCTACCTAGGAACTAGATTGCCTAGAGCAAGAAGCCCAAAGGCTGAAAATAGGAAAGGAATAGGGAAGGGATAGGGAGGATGGGATAGGGAAGGGGGGATTGGGGGGTAATTAAGTTTGGTTTGATGAAGGAGACCGAAAGGTCTAATTCCTCAGACCAAGAGCCTCTTCACCGCGCCAAAGAGCCCTCCCCTTGAAGAGGCCAGATTAAAAGAAAAGACCTGCCTACAACAAGTAAACATAGCAGCTTATCAGGCAAGAGAGGCCGAACTCTCTCCTTCAGCCAAGATGAAGAATTTAGTGCAATAACATTCTTGAACTTCTTCAAATGGGACTTTAATATCAACCAGGATATTATAGGCTGTTTATAGACAGCTCCATTAGGAGCTTGAACCGTGTCATACTGCACAATATGCATTTCTTCCAATTTTTCACTCAAAATTGTGCTCATTACCAACATAGAAGAAAGTTTTACAAATATTTTCATATTCAATAATTAATGGTATCTGAATTATCAATGTTAATCTGTTATATAGAATGTATGTAATACATTATTTTACTTTTGCATGATCTAAAAAATCATTTCAATACTATTTATAAGTTAGCCCGGCCTAATTAACATATTTTATCCACATTATGTTTTTCAATGGGATACCAAATTTATCAAAAACTAGAGCCAATCAAGAAAATCTGATGGCATATTTGGAATCAGCACCACAAACTATCCATAAAATCTGTAATATCTATGCCCAGAAAATGAGTGTTGACCAGTGATTATTTTATAGACCGATAGCTCTAATGTCTCAGATTATAAAAATGTTTGAAAAAGTGATCGCCAACCACTCAGATTTCCAACAACTGCACAACCCAGAGAAACATGAGTATAAAGCAGGTCGCTCCTGCCTCTTGCAACTACTGGACCACAATGACATGGTAGTGGATGCGCTGGTGGACCAACAGAATACAGATGCAGTATAAACAGACTGCTAAAATCTTTGAGAAGTGCCATAATGTTGCAATAGCACACGAAATACAAGCTAAAGGTATATTAACCACTTTTTCCAACAGGCTACGGACAGCAATATGGTGTTCATTGAAGACAAATTGCAGTTACTGTGTTATGGAAAATATGAGGAAATAATAGATAAGAACGAGCATATTACGAACACTGACAACAAAATAAAACAAGAAACAAATGTGAAGGACATGGGAGTGTTAATGTCAGAGGATCTCATCTTCAAGGATCACAACAGCGTCACTATCACATCTGCTAAGAAACTGATAAGATGGATAATGAGAACTTTCAAAACTAAAGATGCAAGGCCAATAATAATTCTTTTTAAGTTACTTGTTCTCTCTAGTTTGGAATATTGCTGTTCACTGGCAAAGGAGGCGAAATTGCAGATCTAAAGAATGTACAGACCCATAATTACACATATTAATTCAGTCCAGCCCTTTAATTACTGGAAATGTTTGAAGTCCTTTGACCTGTACTCCCAGGAACGCAGGCAAGAAAGATGCATCATAACCAACACTCTGAAAATTCTAGAGGCACTGGTCCTTAATCTGCACCTAGGAATCGCTCCATACAAAAGCAGTAGACTAAACAGACGGTGCAGTTTTCCTCCCCCTCCCCCCAAGTGAAGAGTAGGAGCGCCACTAAGAGAAAATGTAATAAGTGTTGGGGGCCCAAGACTTCAACAGCATCCCAGGATACTTAAGAGAAATCTCCAATAGACACCAGTCTTTCTTCATGAGGGAACTGGACAGATACCTAAAGCCAGTGCCCGATCAGCCAGGCTAATATTCATGTTGGATTTCGTGCGGCTATTAGTAACAGTCTGGTTGGTCAGGCCCTAATCCACTGGGATGCCTGGCCAAGGACTGGGCCCTGAGAGCGTTGACCCTGGGAACGACTTCCAGGTAGATTACATGTAGGATCTTGGAACACTTAGCATATAAGACCAGAGTTGTTTAACCCATTCTTAGCATCCTGGAATTGCTGTGATAACTTCCAAAACCTTCTGTAACCTAGCTTCAAACAATCAAATAAAGGGTCAATTAATCAGACAACGGTGGAGAGTGAAAATCAAGTGTGTTGAGGCAGACCAGACCATTTTATGTATAAAATAGAGTGAAATATTTATCCCCGTTAAATAACTGTCTATTTACCTCTTAAGGCCTAGATAGTACCCATTAATTTTTGTGTTTGTACTGCAAATTTAGCATTATAATAATATAGTTAAATACAGCTTAGGAATCATTTTAATCCATGCCATAACTGGAGAATGACTCTTCGTACTGGGTTTATACTGGCTTTATGTTTCCACTGTTACTGCCTGACATAAGTCTCGCTTGCAAATTTTATTCAGTTATTTAAGAATGTGTGATTTCATCTGCTTCAATATGTTAATGGTGATATGAATGCATCAGTATTAATCCCTCATTAACCACGAATATCTTTAGTCTTAGTTGATACAAATTTAAATATTAACCTGCAAATGTAGGCATCAGATAAATTACTGGAGAATGCCTTTTCTGACTTGCTTAAAATTTCAGAGTTTGTACCATTTGTTAAAAGAAAGTCTGGCGTTCACTTTGAGCAGTGAAAATCTTAAATTTCCAGCTTTACTCAGTAAATTCTTTCCCATATAGAAAGTAATAGAATGGTTTTTCTCACAGGTTAATTGAAAATATTTTTTAACTGATTTTAGCTTAACTGTGTGTCTGTTTAAGCCAATTAAAATATAAGAGTGTAGAAAATTCTAAAAAGAATATGAATCAGAGAAGAAAACTGAAAAAAAAACACTTTTATATGATTTTATATGATTTTATATGATTTTTTATATGATTTTATATGATTTCTTTTAAGTTTACTGATGATATACATTCCTATTTTTGAATAATTCTTAGCAATTAATTTCACTTTTTATCGAATATTTCTCGACAATTCACTGTTCTATTAGCTTCCAATTTTCAACACTTATGTACTGTATCTCGCACAATATTCATGGGACAATTTGCACTCGTGGGAATATTTTGAACAATGTTACATTGGCCATTTCCAGATTTTGTTTTCCTGTGATAAGTCGAGAAAGAATCGTCCGATAGGCTTCAAAATTTTAGCATTCGTATATTCTACATAAAAGACGGTTAGTATTGTTACTGTCTAAATACCATTTTGCCTTTTTAATCTCGAAATGGATTTGAATTACTTTCTATAATTGCATTATTTTGCATTGTTGCTGGTGAGAGTCACGTGATCCAAGGAAATACAGCCATCTCTTCTATGAATCCAATCTGAATGTTTCCTATTTCCCAGAATTTGTGATCCCTGCTGACTTAGCTTATCTTCTAATTAAAATACAAAAAACTGGAGGGCATTAATTTATATTGGCTGATTTATCTCAGGAAATGGCTGAAGCATTTCTTGCAACATAGTTTATCTGATTCTGTATAAAAGCTAGAGAACACATCTTCTCGTTAGCTTCAAGGAGCACCTAAGTTCATTTTTCCACTGTACTCTACCTTGTCCATAATTACTATTGGATTTGCTTTGTCTGTTTCGTAAGGTGAAGTCCAGGATCTTTCTTTAATTCATGGCATAACTTAACAAATCTTTGAGGACAGTTGTGTTGCAGAGGTCTGAGTTAAACTCCGGCTCTAATGTGTTGTCAGGTTTATACCAGGTTGTGTTACTTATAATGTGTTTGATATTATTAGGTTACTCGAGTTTGCACAATGGACTTACATGTGATTATAACATCCGTGAACTTTGGAGATCAGTCGAGAAAAATTAATGAGGCTGAAGCTTAATTAATTACATAAAACATACTTATTTTTCCAGCTTTTTTACTTACCTCCTTACTTATTACTTATTTACCTACTTACATACTGACTTACTTACGTACTTACATACCTACTTACAAACGTTCTTACGTAATTACCTACTTACATACGTACTTTACTTACATACCTGATTACATAAATCTTATTTACATACCTACTTACAGACGTACTTACATACCTACTTACAGACATACTTACATGCCTACATACATAATTATTTACATACCTACTTACATACGTATTTACTTGCATACCTTCGTACGTACTTACCGACTTTCTTACATTACATAATTAATTACTTAATTAGTTACTTTCATATTTACATACATACGTACATACAAACATACGTATATACATACGTATATACATACATACATATATAAATACATACATACATACATACATACATACATACCTTCCAACTTATTAATTTGCATCCATACTTATTTACATACTTTTTTGCCTGCATACTTACTTGCTTACATACCTACCATCTTAATTATTTAAACAATGGTAACTCTTACTTAGAGAAATGTTGGACTAAATTTAGCTTTGGTGACTCCCAATTTATAAATCAAATTCCGAGCTTCACCGACCTTAATGTGCTTATGTATTTTAGGATATTTTTATATTTATTCTCTTTGTAAGTTTTTTATAAAGTCTTGGGTGTTCATAAACTAATTTAATATTTAAATCAAAGAAAATTGGATAATAGTGTCGTCATAATTTGAAAATGCCTCTTCTCATTCGCTGTTCCAGTTGTGAACATCGAGGTTCAGGATACTGAGGTTATTCAGTACGTGAATATTATCTCTTATCGCGCAGCGACCGAAATACATAGATTTCTCATGCATAACTGCAGAAAATTTAATATAGAATATAGCTGTAAAAAGTGAGAAATATTGAAAGCCCACATTTGTATTACGATATTAAGTTTATCGCGTTTATTAAGCCTTTGAGTTTCCTTTTTTCATGAATATTCTCTGCTATATTTAACTTTCTTGTAAGCTTTAGTTAATAATTCATCATCACAATTTCCAATCATTAAATTTTCAACGATGCTTCACACCTATATAAGAGTGTTGGTACCACTGTACACTCACACTGCGCACTCACATTCCTCTCTTTTCCTGCATGGATAACGTTCTTCGTCTCCACCGATGTTTGAACCCACAACCCACCTTTTTCCCTTCATCAATTCTATGGTTTACTTCGTCTTTTATATACCCATCTGCCGACACGTCAACTCCCAAATATCTGAACACATTCACTTCTTCCACACTCCCTCCCTCCAATCTGATATCCAGTTTTTCTTTACCTAAATCGTTTGATATCCTCATCACTTTTCTCTTATCTATGTTCACTTTCAACTTCCTCTACACACCCACCCAAACTCGTCCACTAACCTTAGCAACTTCTCTTCAGAATCTCCCAAAAGCACAGTATCATCAGCAAAAACTAACAGTGTCATCTCGCATTTTGTATTTGATATTCCATAATTTACTCCCACACCTCTCCTTAACACCCTAACATTTACCTCTTTTACAACCCCATCTATGTAAACATGTTAAACAACCATTTTGACATCACACATCACTGATATGCCTAATAAACCAAACTTGACGAATAGGCAGAAGTCCATTAATTTTTTTTTTCAAAAAAATACAGAATGACATTTAATTTTTTTTTCATTGGCAATGATATAGAGATTTTTATTTTTGGACCTAAACTTAGAAACCTTAGCTAACCTCACTTAAGAACCAGTTGCCTCAATACCATTGTTAAACTTGGTTACTTACGTTTCGGCTTACTTAAGTATCGGCTTACATATGTATCGGCTTACTTATGTATAAGCTTAAAAGCTGGTTAATCATATTTAGAATAATTGATTTATTTTGCATTTCATTTGTTAATTTCTGAGTGTCGTATCTGATTAGCTTCCACTTTTCATCCCTGAGAACTTAATAAGGCAGATTCTATTCCACATTAGTCTTGATGTGTTGGCGTATTTCATTATACGGATTTCTCAGAGATATGAGAATACGTGTTTAGTGTTTCCTAGTGGAAGGTTACAATTAGATTTGGGCCGTGAACATTCTAATTTTACAATTTTTTTTAAATTGGATATAAATATCCAACACTTCAACAATAACATACAACTTCATTACAGCGCTTTACGCTATTTCAGTCACATCCGTTGAGATACAGGAGACAGGGATTAAGCATTATGAGGATACCTTTCTCATATCCCGTAATACATCTTGGTTAGTTTCATTGTTTCAGAGCTTGACATGGTTGAGCTCTAACTCGAGGTCTAACACAAAAGTTATAATCTAATGATCCTGTGCCTTCTGAGTGTATTGATTCACCGCGCCTCGAGTTTGAGGATTTTAAGTAGCAGGATCCAGGCAATATACAAGTGTTATGCTGCAGCTCCAAACACTTTTGAGGGTGTTGACGTTGAGCTACTAGTCCTCTAGAGAGGGTGATGATCTTCAGTACTAGTCCTCTAGAGAGGGTGATGATCTTCAGTACTAGTCCTCTAGAGAGGGTGATGATCTTCAGTACTAGTCCTCTAGAGAGGGTGATGATCTTCAGTACTAGTCCTCTAGAGAGGGTGATGATCTTCAGTACTAGTCCTCTAGAGAGAGTGATGATCTTCAGTACTAGTCCTCTAGAGAGGGTGATGATCTTCAGTACTAGTCCTATAGAGAGGGTCATGATCTTCAGTACTAGTCCTCTAGAGAGGGTGATGATCTTCAGTACTAGTCCTCTAGAGAGGGTCATGATCGTCAGTACTAGTCCTCTAGAGAGGGAGATGATCTTCAGTACTAGTCCTCTAGAGAGGGTGATGATCTTCAGTACTAGTCCTCTAGAGAGGGTGATGATCTTCAGTACTAGTCCTCTAGAGAGGGTCATGATCGTCAGTACTAGTCCTCTAGAGAGGGAGATGATCTTCAGTACTAGTCCTCTAGAGAGGGTGATGATCTTCAGTACTAGTCCTATAGAGAGGGTGATGATCTTCAGTACTAGTCCTCTAGAGAGGGTGATGATCTTCAGTACTAGTCCTCTAGAGAGGGTGATGATCTTCAGTACTAGTCCTCTAGAGAGGGTGATGATCTTCAGTACAAGTCCTCTAGAGAGGGTGATGATCTTCAGGACTAGTCCTCTACAGAGGGTGATGATCTTCAGTACTAGTCCTCTACAGAGGGTGATGATCTTCAGTACTAGTCCTCTAGAGAGGGTGATGATCTTCAGTACTAGTCCTCTAGAGAGGGTGATGATCTTCAGTACTAGTCCTCTAGAGAGGGTGATGATCTTCAGTACTAGTCCTCTAGAGAGGGTGATGATCTCAGTACTAGTCCTCTAGAGAGGGTGATGATCTACAGTACTAGTCCTCTAGAGAGAGTGATGATCTTCAGTACTAGTCTTCTAGAGAGGGTGATGATCTTCAGTACTAGTCCTCTAGAGAGGGTGATGATCTTCAGTACTAGTCTTCTAGAGAGGGTGATGATCTTCAGTACTAGTCCTCTAGAGAGGGTGATAATCTTCAGTACTAGTCCTCTAGAGAGGGTGATGATCTTCAGTACTAGTCCTCTAGAGAAGGTGATGATCTTCAGTACTAGTCCTCTAGAGAGGGAGATGATCTTCAGTACTAGTCCTCTAGAGAGGGAGATGATCTTCAGTACTAGTCCTCTAGAGAGGGTGATGATCTTCAGTACTAGTCCTCTAGAGAGGGTGATGATCTTCAGCACTAGTCCTCTAGAGAGGGTGATGATCTTCAGTACTAGTCCTCTAGAGAGGGAGATGATCTTCAGTACTAGTCCTCTAGAGAGGGTGATGATCTTCAGTACTAGTCTTCTAGAGAGGGTGATGATCTTCAGTACTAGTCCTCTAGAGAGGGTGATGATCTTCAGTACTAGTCTTCTAGAGAGGGTGATGATCTTCAGTACTAGTCCTCTAGAGAGGGTGATGATCTTCAGTACTAGTCCTCTAGAGAGGGTGATGATCTTCAGTACTAGTCTTCTAGAGAGGGTGATCATCTTCAGTACTAGTCCTCTAGAGAGGGTGATGATCTTCAGTACTAGTCCTCTAGAGAGGGTGATGATCTTCAGTACTAGTCTTCTAGAGAGGGTGATGATCTTCAGTACTAGTCCTCTAGAGAGGGTGATGATCTTCAGTACTAGTCTTCTAGAGAGGGTGATGATCTTCAGTACTAGTCTTCTAGAGAGGGTGATGATCTTCAGTACTAGTCCTCTAGAGAGGGTGATGATCTTCAGTACTAGTCCTCTAGAGAGGGTGATGATCTTCAGTACTAGTCCTCTAGAGAGGGTGATGATCTTCAGTACTAGTCCTCTAGAGAGGGTGATGATCTTCAGTACTAGTCCTCTAGAGAGGGTGATGATCTTCAGTACTAGTCCTCTAGAGAGGGTGATGATCTTCAGTACTAGTCCTCTAGAGAGGGTGATGATCTTCAGTACTAGTCCTCTAGAGAGGGTGATGATCTTCAGTACTAGTCCTCTAGAGAGGGTGATGATCTTCAGTACTAGTCTTCTAGAGAGGGTGATGATCTTCAGTACTAGTCCTCTAGAGATGGAGATGATCTTCAGTACTAGTCCTCTAGAGAGGGTGATGATCTTCAGTACTAGTCCTCTAGAGAGGGTGATGATCTTCAGTACTAGTCCTCTAGTGAGGGTGATGATCTTAAGTACTAGTCCTCTAGAGAGGGAGATGATCTTCAGTACTAGTCTTCTAGAGAGGGTGATGATCTTCAGTACTAGTCCTCTAGAGAGGGTGATGATCTTCAGTACTAGTCCTCTAGAGAGGGTGATGATCTTCAGTACTATTCCTCTAGAGAGGGTGATGATCTTCAGTACTAGTCCTCTAGAGAGGGTGATGATCTTCAGTACTAGTCCTCTAGAGAGGGTGATGATCTTCAGTACTAGTCCTCTAGAGAGGGAGATGATCTTCAGTACTAGTCCTCTAGAGAGGGTGATGATCTTCAGTACTAGTCCTCTAGAGAGGGAGATGATCTTCAGTACTAGTCCTCTAGAGAGGGTGATGATCTTCAGTACTAGTCCTCTAAAGAGGGTGATGATCTTCAGTACTAGTCCTCTAGAGAGGGTGATGATCTTCAGTACTAGTCCTCTAGAGAGGGTGATGATCTTCAGTACTAGTCCTCTAGAGAGGGAGATGATCTTCAGTACTAGTCCTCTAGAGAGGGTGATGATCTTCAGTACTAGTCCTCTAAAGAGGGAGATGATCTTCAGTACTAGTCCTCTAGAGAGGGTGATGATCTTCAGTACTAGTCCTCTAGAGAGGGTGATGATCTTCAGTACTAGTCCTCTATATAGGGTGATGATCTTCAGTACTAGTCCTCTAGAGAGGGTGATGATCTTCAGAACTAGTCCTCTAGAGAGGGTGATGATCTTCAGTACTAGTCCTCTAGAGAGGGTGATGATCTTCAGTACTAGTCCTCTAGAGAGGGTGATGATCTTCAGTACTAGTCCTCTAGAGAGGGTGATGATCTTCAGTACTAGTCTTCTAGAGAGGGTGATGATCTTCAGTACTAGTCTTCTAGAGAGGGTGATGATCTTCAGTACTAGTCCTCTAGAGAGGGTGATGATCTTCAGTACTAGTCCTCTAGAGAGGGTGATGATCTTCAGTACTAGTCCTCTAGAGAGGGTGATGATCTTCAGTACTAGTCCTCTAGAGAGGGTGATGATCTTCAGTACTAGTCTTCTAGAGAGGGTGATGATCTTCAGTACTAGTCTAGAGAGGGTGATGATCTTCAGTACTAGAGAGAGGGTGATGATCTTCAGTACTAGTCCTCTAGAGAGGGTGATGATCTTCAGTACTAGTCCTCTAGAGAGGGAGATGATCTTCAGTACTAGTCCTCTAGAGAGGGTGATGATCTTCAGTACTAGTCCTCTAGAGAGGGTGATGATCTTCAGTACTAGTCCTCTAGAGAGGGTGATGATCTTCAGTACTAGTCCTCTAGAGAGGGTGATGATCTTCAGTACTAGTCCTCTAGAGAGGGTGATGATCTTCAGTACTAGTCCTCTAGAGAGGGTGATGATCTTCAGTACTAGTCCTCTAGAGAGGGTGATGATCTTCAGTACTAGTCCTCTAGAGAGGGTGATGATCTTCAGTACTAGTCCTCTAGAGAGGGTGATGATCTTCAGTACTAGTCTTCTAGAGAGGGTGATGATCTTCAGTACTAGTCCTCTAGAGATGGAGATGATCTTCAGTACTAGTCCTCTAGAGAGGGTGATGATCTTCAGTACTAGTCCTCTAGAGAGGGTGATGATCTTCAGCACTAGTCCTCTAGAGAGGGTGATGATCTTCAGTACTAGTCCTCTAGAGAGGGAGATGATCTTCAGTACTAGTCCTCTAGAGAGGGTGATGATCTTCAGTACTAGTCTTCTAGAGAGGGTGATGATCTTCAGTACTAGTCCTCTAGAGAGGGTGATGATCTTCAGTACTAGTCTTCTAGAGAGGGTGATGATCTTCAGTACTAGTCCTCTAGAGAGGGTGATGATCTTCAGTACTAGTCCTCTAGAGAGGGTGATGATCTTCAGTACTAGTCTTCTAGAGAGGGTGATCATCTTCAGTACTAGTCCTCTAGAGAGGGTGATGATCTTCAGTACTAGTCCTCTAGAGAGGGTGATGATCTTCAGTACTAGTCTTCTAGAGAGGGTGATGATCTTCAGTACTAGTCCTCTAGAGAGGGTGATGATCTTCAGTACTAGTCTTCTAGAGAGGGTGATGATCTTCAGTACTAGTCTTCTAGAGAGGGTGATGATCTTCAGTACTAGTCCTCTAGAGAGGGTGATGATCTTCAGTACTAGTCCTCTAGAGAGGGTGATGATCTTCAGTACTAGTCCTCTAGAGAGGGTGATGATCTTCAGTACTAGTCCTCTAGAGAGGGTGATGATCTTCAGTACTAGTCCTCTAGAGAGGGTGATGATCTTCAGTACTAGTCCTCTAGAGAGGGTGATGATCTTCAGTACTAGTCCTCTAGAGAGGGTGATGATCTTCAGTACTAGTCCTCTAGAGAGGGTGATGATCTTCAGTACTAGTCCTCTAGAGAGGGTGATGATCTTCAGTACTAGTCTTCTAGAGAGGGTGATGATCTTCAGTACTAGTCCTCTAGAGATGGAGATGATCTTCAGTACTAGTCCTCTAGAGAGGGTGATGATCTTCAGTACTAGTCCTCTAGAGAGGGTGATGATCTTCAGTACTAGTCCTCTAGTGAGGGTGATGATCTTAAGTACTAGTCCTCTAGAGAGGGAGATGATCTTCAGTACTAGTCTTCTAGAGAGGGTGATGATCTTCAGTACTAGTCCTCTAGAGAGGGTGATGATCTTCAGTACTAGTCCTCTAGAGAGGGTGATGATCTTCAGTACTATTCCTCTAGAGAGGGTGATGATCTTCAGTACTAGTCCTCTAGAGAGGGTGATGATCTTCAGTACTAGTCCTCTAGAGAGGGTGATGATCTTCAGTACTAGTCCTCTAGAGAGGGAGATGATCTTCAGTACTAGTCCTCTAGAGAGGGTGATGATCTTCAGTACTAGTCCTCTAGAGACGGAGATGATCTTCAGTACTAGTCCTCTAGAGAGGGTGATGATCTTCAGTACTAGTCCTCTAAAGAGGGTGATGATCTTCAGTACTAGTCCTCTAGAGAGGGTGATGATCTTCAGTACTAGTCCTCTAGAGAGGGTGATGATCTTCAGTACTAGTCCTCTAGAGAGGGAGATGATCTTCAGTACTAGTCCTCTAGAGAGGGTGATGATCTTCAGTACTAGTCCTCTAAAGAGGGAGATGATCTTCAGTACTAGTCCTCTAGAGAGGGTGATGATCTTCAGTACTAGTCCTCTAGAGAGGGTGATGATCTTCAGTACTAGTCCTCTAGTATAGGGTGATGATCTTCAGTACTAGTCCTCTAGAGAGGGTGATGATCTTCAGTACTAGTCCTCTAGAGAGGGTGATGATCTTCAGTACTAGTCCTCTAGAGAGGGTGATGATCTTCAGTACTAGTCCTCTAGAGAGGGTGATGATCTTCAGTACTAGTCCTCTAGAGAGGGTGATGATCTTCAGTACTAGTCCTCTAGAGAGGGTGATGATCTTCAGTACTAGTCTTCTAGAGAGGGTGATGATCTTCAGTACTAGTCCTCTAGAGAGGGTGATGATCTTCAGTACTAGTCCTCTAGAGAGGGTGATGATCTTCAGTACTAGTCCTCTAGAGAGGGTGATGATCTTCAGTACTAGTCCTCTAGAGAGGGTGATGATCTTCAGTACTAGTCCTCTAGAGAGGGTGATGATCTTCAGTACTAGTCCTCTAGAGAGGGTGATGATCTTCAGTACTAGTCCTCTAGAGAGGGTGATGATCTTCAGTACTAGTCCTCTAGAGATGGAGATGATCTTCAGTACTAGTCCTCTAGAGAGGGTGATGATCTTCAGTACTAGTCCTCTAGAGAGGGTGATGATCTTCAGTACTAGTCCTCTAGAGAGGGTGATGATCTTCAGTACTAGTCCTCTAGAGAGGGTGATGATCTTCAGTACTAGTCCTCTAGAGAGGGTGATGATCTTCAGTACTAGTCCTCTAGAGAGGGTGATGATCTTCAGTACTAGTCCTCTAGAGAGGGTGATGATCTTCAGTACTAGTCCTCTAGAGAGGGTGATGATCTTCAGTACTAGTCCTCTAGAGAGGGTGATGATCTTCAGTACTAGTCCTCTAGAGAGGGTGATGATCTAGAGAGGGTGATGATCTTCAGTACTAGTCCTCTAGAGAGGGTGATGATCTTCAGTACTAGTCCTCTAGAGAGGGTGATGATCTTCAGTACTAGTCCTCTAGAGAGGGTGATGATCTTCAGTACTAGAGAGGGTGATGATCTTCAGTACTAGTCCTCTAGAGAGGGTGATGATCTTCAGTACTAGTCCTCTAGAGAGGGTGATGATCTTCAGTACTAGAGAGGGAGATGATATTCAGTACTAGTCCTCTAGAGAGGGTGATGATCTTCAGTACTAGTCCTCTAGAGAGGGAGATGATCTTCAGTACTAGTCCTCTAGAGAGGGTGATGATCTTCAGTACTAGTCCTCTAGAGAGGGTGATGATCTTCAGTACTAGTCCTCTAGAGAGGGTGATGATCTTCAGTACTAGTCCTCTAGAGAGGGTGATGATCTTCAGTACTAGTCCTCTAGAGAGGGTGATGATCTTCAGTACTAGTCCTCTAGAGAGGGTGATGATCTTCAGTACTAATCCTCTAGAGAGGGAGATGATCTTCAGTACTAGTCCTCTAGAGAGGGTGATGATCTTCAGTACTAGTCCTCTAGAGAGGGTGATGATCTTCAGTACTAGTCCTCTAGAGAGGGTGATGATCTTCAGTACTAGTCCTCTAGAGAGGGTGATGATCTTCAGTACTAGTCCTCTAGAGAGGGTGATGATCTTCAGTACTAGTCCTCTAGAGAGGGTGATTATCTTCAGTACTAGTCCTCTAGAGAGGGAGATGATCTTCAGTGCTAGTCCTCTAGAGAGGATGATGATCTTCAGTACTAGTCCTCTAGAGAGGGAGATGATCTTCAGTACTAGTCCTCTAGAGAGGGTGATGATCTTCAGTACTAGTCCTCTAGAGAGGGTGACGATCTTCAGTACTAGTCCTCTAGAGAGGGTGACGATCTTCAGTACTAGTCCTCTAGAGAGGGTGATGATCTTCAGTACTAGTCCTCTAGAGAGGGTGATGATCTTCAGTACTAGTCCTCTAGAGAGGGTGATGATCTTCAGTACTAGTCCTCTAGAGAGGGTGATGATCTTCAGTACTAGTCCTCTAGAGAGGGTGATGATCTTCAGTACTAGTCCTCTAGAGAGGGTGATGATCTTCAGTACTAGTCCTCTAGAGAGGGTGATGATCTTCAGTACTAGTCCTCTAGAGAGGGTGATGATCTTCAGTACTAGTCCTCTAGAGAGGGTGATGATCTTCAGTCCTCTAGAGAGGGAGATGATCTTCAGTACTAGTCCTCTAGTGAGTGTGATGATCTTCAGTTCTAGTCTTCTAGAGAGTGTGATGATCTTCAGTACTAGTCCTCTAGAGAGGGTGATGATCTTCAGTACTAGTCCTCTAGAGAGGGTGATGATCTTCAGTACTAGTCCTCTAGAGAGGGTGATGATCTTCAGTACTAGTCCTCTAGAGAGGGTGATGATCTTCAGTACTAGTCCTCTAGAGAGGGTGATGATCTTCAGTACTAGTCCTCTAGAGAGGGTGATGATCTTCAGTACTAGTCCTCTAGAGAGGGTGATGATCTTCAGTACTAGTCCTCTAGAGAGGGTGATGATCTTCAGTACTAGTCCTCTAGAGAGGGAGATGATCTTCAGTACTAGTCCTCTAGAGAGGGTGATGATCTTCAGTACTAGTCCTCTAGAGAGGGTGATGATCTTCAGTACTAGTCCTCTAGAGAGGGTGATGATCTTCAGTACTAGTCCTCTAGAGAGGGTGATGATCTTCAGTACTAGTCCTCTAGAGAGGGTGATGATCTTCAGTACTAGTCCTCTAGAGAGGGTGATGATCTTCAGTACTAGTCCTCTAGAGAGGGTGATGATCTTCAGTACTAGTCCTCTAGAGAGGGTGATGATCTTCAGTACTAGTCCTCTAGAGAGGGTGATGATCTTCAGTACTAGTCCTCTAGAGAGGGTGATGATCTTCAGTACTAGTCTTCTAGAGAGGGTGATGATCTTCAGTACTAGTCCTCTAGAGAGGGTGATGATCTTCAGTACTAGTCCTCTAGAGAGGGTGATGATCTTCAGTACTAGTCCTCTAGAGAGGGTGATGATCTTCAGTACTAGTCCTCTAGAGAGGGTGATGATCTTCAGTACTAGTCCTCTAGAGAGGGTGATGATCTTCAGTACTAGTCCTCTAGAGAGGGTGATGATCTTCAGTACTAGTCCTCTAGAGAGGGTGATGATCTTCAGTACTAGTCCTCTAGAGAGGGTGATGATCTTCAGTACTAGTCCTCTAGAGAGGGTGATGATCTTCAGTACTAGTCCTCTAGAGAGGGTGATGATCTTCAGTACTAGTCCTCTAGAGAGGGTGATGATCTTCAGTACTAGTCCTCTAGAGAGGGTGATGTACTAGTCTCTAGAGAGGGTGATGATCTTCAGTACTAGTCCTCTAGAGAGGGTGATGATCTTCAGTACTAGTCCTCTAGAGAGGGTGATGATCTTCAGTACTAGTCCTCTAGAGAGGGTGATGATCTTCAGTACTAGTCCTCTAGAGAGGGTGATGATCTTCAGTACTAGTCCTCTAGAGAGGGTGATGATCTTCAGTACTAGTCCTCTAGAGAGGGTGATGATCTTCAGTACTAGTCCTCTAGAGAGGGTGATGATCTTCAGTACTAGTCCTCTAGAGAGGGTGATGATCTTCAGTACTAGTCCTCTAGAGAGGGTGATGATCTTCAGTACTAGTCCTCTAGAGAGGGTGATGATCTTCAGTACTAGTCCTCTAGAGAGGGTGATGATCTTCAGTACTAGTCCTCTAGAGAGGGTGATGATCTTCAGTACTAGTCCTCTAGAGAGGGTGATGATCTTCAGTACTAGTCCTCTAGAGAGGGTGATGATCTTCAGTACTAGTCCTCTAGAGAGGGTGATGATCTTCAGTACTAGTTCTCTAGAGAGGGTGATGATCTTCAGTACTAGTCCTCTAGAGAGGGGGTGATGATGATCTCTAGAGAGGGTGATGATCTTCAGTACTAGTCCTCTAGAGAGGGTGATGATCTTCAGTACTAGTCCTCTAGAGAGGGTGATGATCTTCAGTACTAGTCCTCTAGAGAGATCTTCAGTACTAGTGATGATCTTCAGTACTAGTCATCTAGAGAGGGTGATGATCTTCAGTACTAGTCCTCTAGAGAGGGTGATGATCTTCAGTACTAGTCCTCTAGAGAGGGTGATGATCTTCAGTACTAGTCCTCTAGAGAGGGTGATGATCTTCAGTACTAGTCTAGTCTCTAGAGAGGGTGATGATCTTCAGTACTAGTCCTCTAGAGAGGGTGATGATCTTCAGTACTAGTCCTCTAGAGAGGGTGATGATCTTCAGTACTAGTCCTCTAGAGAGGGTGATGATCTTCAGTACTAGTCCTCTAGAGAGGGTGATGATCTTCAGTACTAGTCCTCTAGAGAGGGTGATGATCTTCAGTACTAGTCCTCTAGAGAGGGTGATGATCTTCAGTACTAGTCCTCTAGAGAGGGTGATGATCTTCAGTACTAGTCCTCTAGAGAGGGTGATGATCTTCAGTACTAGTCCTCTAGAGAGGGTGATGATCTTCAGTACTAGTCCTCTAGAGAGGGTGATGATCTTCAGTACTAGTCCTCTAGAGAGGGTGATGATCTTCAGTACTAGTCCTCTAGAGAGGGTGATGATCTTCAGTACTAGTCCTCTAGAGAGGGTGATGATCTTCAGTACTAGTCCTCTAGAGAGGGTGATGATCTTCAGTACTAGTCCTCTAGAGAGGGTGATGATCTTCAGTACTAGTCCTCTAGAGAGGGTGATGATCTTCAGTACTAGTCCTCTAGAGAGGGTGATGATCTTCAGTACTAGTCCTCTAGAGAGGGTGATGATCTTCAGTACTAGTCCTAGAGAGGGTGATGATCTTCAGTACTAGTCCTCTAGAGAGGGTGATGATCTTCAGTACTGAGTCCTCTAGAGAGGGTCTTCAGTACTAGTCCTCTAGAGAGGGTGATGATCTTCAGTACTAGTCCTCTAGAGAGGGTGATGATCTTCAGTACTAGTCCTCTAGAGAGGGTGATGATCTTCAGTACTAGTCCTCTAGAGAGGGTGATGATCTTCAGTACTAGTCCTCTAGAGAGGGTGATGATCTTCAGTACTAGTCCTCTAGAGAGGGTGATGATCTTCAGTACTAGTCTAGTCTCTAGAGAGGGTGATGATCTTCAGTACTAGTCCTCTAGAGAGGGTGATGATCTTCAGTACTAGTCCTCTAGAGAGGGTGATGATCTTCAGTACTAGTCCTCTAGAGAGGGTGATGATCTTCAGTACTAGTCCTCTAGAGAGGGTGATGATCTTCAGTACTAGTCCTCTAGAGAGGGTGATGATCTTCAGTACTAGTCCTCTAGAGAGGGTGATGATCTTCAGTACTAGTCTTCTCTAGAGAGGGTGATGATCTTCAGTACTAGTCCTCTAGAGAGGGTGATGATCTTCAGTACTAGTCCTCTAGAGAGGGTGATGATCTTCAGTACTAGTCCTCTAGAGAGGGTGATGATCTTCAGTACTAGTCCTCTAGAGAGGGTGATGATCTTCAGTACTAGTCCTCTAGAGAGGGTGATGATCTTCAGTACTAGTCCTCTAGAGAGGGTGATGATCTTCAGTACTAGTCCTCTAGAGAGGGTGATGATCTTCAGTACTAGTCCTCTAGAGAGGGTGATGATCTTCAGTACTAGTCCTCTAGAGAGGGTGATGATCTTCAGTACTAGTCCTCTAGAGAGGGTGATGATCTTCAGTACTAGTCCTCTAGAGAGGGTGATGATCTTCAGTACTAGTCCTCTAGAGAGGGTGATGATCTCTAGAGAGGGTGATGATCAGTACTAGTCCTCTAGAGAGGGTGATGATCTTCAGTACTAGTCCTCTAGAGAGGGTGATGATCTTCAGTACTAGTCCTCTCGAGAGGGTGATGATCTTCAGTACTAGTCCTCTAGAGAGGGTGATGATCTTCAGTACTAGTCCTCTAGAGAGGGTGATGATCTTCAGTACTAGTCCTCTAGAGAGGGTGATGATCTTCAGTACTAGTCCTCTAGAGAGGGTGATGATCTTCAGTACTAGTCCTCTAGAGAGGGTGATGATCTTCAGTACTAGTCTCTAGAGAGGGTGATGATCTTCAGTACTAGTCCTCTAGAGAGGGTGATGATCTTCAGTACTAGTCCTCTAGAGAGGGTGATGATCTTCAGTACTAGTCCTCTAGAGAGGGTGATGATCTTCAGTACTAGTCCTCTAGAGAGGGTGATGATCTTCAGTACTAGTCCTCTAGAGAGGGTGATGATCTTCAGTACTAGTCCTCTAGAGAGGGTGATGATCTTCAGTACTAGTCCTCTAGAGAGGGTGATGATCTTCAGTACTAGTCCTCTAGAGAGGGTGATGATCTTCAGTACTAGTCCTCTAGAGAGGGTGATGATCTTCAGTACTAGTCCTCTAGAGAGGGTGATGATCTTCAGTACTAGTCCTCTAGAGAGGGTGATGATGATCTTCAGTACTAGTCCTCTAGAGAGGGTGATGATCTTCAGTACTAGTCCTCTAGAGAGGGTGATGATCTTCAGTACTAGTCCTCTAGAGAGGGTGATGATCTTCAGTACTAGTCCTCTAGAGAGGGTGATCTTCAGACTAGTCTTAGAGAGGGTGATGATCAGTACTAGTCCTCTAGAGAGGGTGATGATCTTCAGTACTAGTCCTCTAGAGAGGGTGATGATCTTCAGTACTAGTCCTCTAGAGAGGGTGATGATCTTCAGTACTAGTCCTCTAGAGAGGGTGATGATCTTCAGTACTAGTCCTCTAGAGAGGGTGATGATCTTCAGTACTAGTCCTCTAGAGAGGGTGATGATCTTCAGTACTAGTCCTCTAGAGAGGGTGATGATCTTCAGTACTAGTCCTCTAGAGAGGGTGATGATCTTCAGTACTAGTCCTCTAGAGAGGGTGATGATCTTCAGTACTAGTCCTCTAGAGAGGGTGATGATCTTCAGTACTAGTCCTCTAGAGAGGGTGATGATCTTCAGTACTAGTCCTCTAGAGAGGGTGATGATCTTCAGTACTAGTCCTCTAGTACTAGTCCTCTAGAGAGGGTGATGATCTTCAGTACTAGTCCTCTAGAGAGGGTGATGATCTTCAGTACTAGTCCTCTAGAGAGGGTGATGATCTTCAGTACTAGTCCTCTAGAGAGGGTGATGATCTTCAGTACTAGTCCTCTAGAGAGGGTGATGATCTTCAGTACTAGTCCTCTAGAGAGGGAGATGATCTTCAGTACTAGTCCTCTAGAGAGGGTGATGATCTTCAGTACTAGTCCTCTAGAGAGGGTGATGATCTTCAGTACTAGTCCTCTAGAGAGGGTGATGATCTTCAGTACTAGTCCTCTAGAGAGGGTGATGATCTTCAGTACTAGTCCTCTAGAGAGGGTGATGATCTTCAGTACTAGTCCTCTAGAGAGGATCTTCAGTGATGATCTTCAGTACTAGTCCTCTAGAGAGGGTGATGATCTTCAGTACTAGTCCTCTAGAGAGGGTGATGATCTTCAGTACTAGTCCTCTAGAGAGGGTGATGATCTTCAGTACTAGTCCTCTAGAGAGGGTGATGATCTTCAGTACTAGTCCTCTAGAGAGGGTGATGATCTTCAGTACTAGTCCTCTAGAGAGGGTGATGATCTTCAGTACTAGTCCTCTAGAGAGGGTGATGATCTTCAGTACTAGTCCTCTAGAGAGGGTGATGATCTTCAGTACTAGTCCTCTAGAGAGGGTGATGATCTTCAGTACTAGTCCTCTAGAGAGGGTGATGATAGTCTTAGAGAGGTTGATGATCTTCAGTACTAGTCCTCTAGAGAGGGTGATGATCTTCAGTACTAGTCCTCTAGAGAGGGTGATGATCTTCAGTACTAGTCCTCTAGAGAGGGTGATGATCTTCAGTACTAGTCCTCTAGAGAGGGTGATGATGATCTTCAGTACTAGTCTCTAGAGAGGGTGATGATCTTCAGTACTAGTCCTCTAGAGAGGGTGATGATCTTCAGTACTAGTCCTCTAGAGAGGGTGATGATCTTCAGTACTAGTCCTCTAGAGAGGGTGATGATCTTCAGTACTAGTCCTCTAGAGAGGGTGATGATCTTCAGTACTAGTCCTCTAGAGAGGGTGATGATCTTCAGTACTAGTCCTCTAGAGAGGGTGATGATCTTCAGTACTAGTCCTCTAGAGAGGGTGATGATCTTCAGTACTAGTCCTCTAGAGAGGGTGATGATCTTCAGTACTAGTCCTCTTCAGTACTAGTCCTCTAGAGGAGTGATGATCTTCAGTACTAGTCCTCTAGAGAGGGTGATGATCTTCAGTACTAGTCCTCTAGAGAGGGTGATGATCTTCAGTACTAGTCCTCTAGAGAGGGTGATGATCTTCAGTACTAGTAATCTAGAGAGGGTGATGATCTTCAGTACTAGTCCTCTAGAGAGGGTGATGATCTTCAGTACTAGTCCTCTAGAGAGGGTGATGATCTTCAGTACTAGTCCTCTAGAGAGGGTGATGATCTTCAGTACTAGTCCTCTAGAGAGGGTGATGATCTTCAGTACTAGTCCTCTAGAGAGGGTGATCTTCAGTACTAGTCCTCTAGAGAGGGTGATGATCTTCAGTACTAGTCCTCTAGAGAGGGAGATGATCTTCAGTACTAGTCCTCTAGAGAGGGTGATGATCTTCAGTACTAGTCCTCTAGAGAGGGTGATGATCTTCAGTACTAGTCCTCTAGAGAGGGTGATGATCTTCAGTACTAGTCCTCTAGAGAGGGTGATGATCTTCAGTACTAGTCCTCTAGAGAGGGTGATGATCTTCAGTACTAGTCCTCTAGAGAGGGTGATGATCTTCAGTACTAGTCCTCTAGAGAGGGTGATGATCTTCAGTACTAGTCCTCTAGAGAGGGTGATGATCTTCAGTACTAGTCCTCTAGAGAGGGTGATGATCTTCAGTACTAGTCCTCTAGAGAGGGTGATGATCTTCAGTACTAGAGAGGGTCTTCAGTACTAGTCCTCTAGAGAGGGTGATGATCTTCAGTACTAGTCCTCTAGAGAGGGTGATGATCTTCAGTACTAGTCCTCTAGAGAGGGTGATCTTCAGATCTTCTTCAGTACTAGTCCTCTAGAGAGGGTGATGATCTTCAGTACTAGTCCTCTAGAGAGGGTGATGATCTTCAGTACTAGTCCTCTAGAGAGGGTGATGATCTTCAGTACTAGTCCTCTAGAGAGGGTGATGATCTTCAGTACTAGTCCTATAGAGAGGTTGATGATCTTCAGTACTAGTCTAGAGAGGGTGATGATCTAGAGAGGGTGATGATCTTCAGTACTAGTCCTCTCAGAGAGGGTACTAGTACTAGTCTCTAGAGAGGGTGATGATCTTCAGTACTAGTCCTCTAGAGAGGGTGATGATCTTCAGTACTAGTCCTCTAGAGAGGGATGATCTTCAGTACTAGTCCTTAGAGAGGGTGATGATCTTCAGTACTAGTCCTCTAGAGAGGGTGATGATCTTCAGTACTAGTCCTCTAGAGAGGGTGATGATCTTCTAGTAGAGAGGGTGATGATCTTCAGTACTAGTCTCTAGAGAGGGTGATGATCTTCAGTACTAGTCTTCTCTAGAGAGAGGTGATGATCTTCAGTACTAGTCCTCTAGAGAGGGTGATGATCTTCAGTACTAGTCCTCTAGAGAGGGTGATGATCTTCAGTACTAGTCCTCTAGAGAGGGTGATGATCTTCAGTACTAGTCCTTTAGAGAGGTTGATGATCTTCAGTACTAGTCCTCTAGAGAGGGTGATGATCTTCAGTACTAGTCCTCTAGAGAGGGTGATGATCTTCAGTACTAGTCCTCTAGAGAGGGTGATCTTCAGTACTAGTCCTTTAGAGAGGTTGATGATCTTCAGTACTAGTCCTCTAGAGAGGGTGATGATCTTCAGTACTAGTCCTCTAGAGAGGGTGATGATCTTCAGTACTAGTCCTCTAGAGAGGGTGATGATCTTCAGTACTAGTCCTCTAGAGAGGGTGATGATCTTCAGTACTAGTCCTCTAGAGAGGGTGATGATCTTCAGTACTAGTCTCTAGAGAGGGTGATGATCTTCAGTACTAGTCTAGAGAGGGTGATGATCTTCAGTACTAGTCCTCTAGAGAGGGTGATGATCTTCAGTACTAGTCCTCTAGAGAGGGTGATGATCTTCAGTACTAGTCCTCTAGAGAGGGTGATGATCTTCAGTACTAGTCCTCTAGAGAGGGTGATGATCTTCAGTACTAGTCCTCTAGAGAGGGTGATGATCTTCAGTACTAGTCCTCTAGAGAGGGTGATGATCTTCAGTACTAGTCCTCTAGAGAGGGTGATGATCTTCAGTACTAGTCCTCTAGAGAGGGTGATGATCTTCAGTACTAGTCCTCTAGAGAGGGTGATGATCTTCAGTACTAGTCCTCTAGAGAGGGTGATGATCTTCAGTACTAGTCCTCTAGAGAGGGTGATGATCTTCTGTACTAGTCCTCTAGAGAGGGTGATGATCTTCAGTACTAGTCCTCTAGAGAGGGTGATGATCTTCAGTACTAGTCCTCTAGAGAGGGTGATGATCTTCAGTAGAGAGGGTGATGATCTAGTACTAGTCCTCTAGAGAGGGTGATGATCTTCAGTACTAGTCCTCTAGAGAGGGTGATGATCTTCAGTACTAGTCCTCTAGAGAGGGTGATGATCTTCAGTACTAGTCCTCTAGAGAGGGTGATGATCTTCAGTACTAGTCCTCTAGAGAGGGTGATGATCTTCAGTACTAGTCCTCTAGAGAGGGTGATGATCTTCAGTACTAGTCCTCTAGAGAGGGTGATGATCTTCAGTACTAGTCCTCTAGAGAGGGTGATGATCTTCAGTACTAGTCCTCTAGAGAGGGTGATGATCTTCAGTACTAGTCCTCTAGAGAGGGTGATGATCTTCAGTACTAGTCCTCTAGAGAGGGTGATGATCTTCAGTACTAGTCCTCTAGAGAGGGTGATGATCTTCAGTACTAGTCCTCTAGAGAGGGTGATGATCTTCAGTACTAGTCCTCTAGAGAGGGTGATGATCTTCAGTACTAGTCCTCTAGAGAGGGTGATGATCTTCAGTACTAGTCCTCTAGAGAGGGTGATGATCTTCAGTACTAGTCCTCTAGAGAGGGTGATGATCTTCAGTACTAGTCCTCTAGAGAGGGTGATGATCTTCAGTACTAGTCCTCTAGAGAGGGTGATGATCTTCAGTACTAGTCCTCTAGAGAGGGTGATGATCTTCAGTACTAGTCCTCTAGAGAGGGTGATGATCTTCAGTACTAGTCCTCTAGAGAGGGTGATGATCTTCAGTACTAGTCCTCTAGAGAGGGTGATGATCTTCAGTACTAGTCCTCTAGAGAGGGTGATGATCTTCAGTACTAGTCCTCTAGAGAGGGTGATGATCTTCAGTACTAGTCCTCTAGAGAGGGTGATGATCTTCAGTACTAGTCCTCTAGAGAGGGTGATGACTAGTCTTAGAGAGGGTGATGATCAGTACTAGTCCTCTAGAGAGGGTGATGATCTTCAGTACTAGTCCTCTAGAGAGGGTGATGATCTTCAGTACTAGTCCTCTAGAGAGGGTGATGATCTTCAGTACTAGTCCTCTAGAGAGGGTGATGATCTTCAGTACTAGTCCTCTAGAGAGGGTGATGATCTTCAGTACTAGTCCTCTAGAGAGGGTGATGATCTTCAGTACTAGTCATCTAGAGAGGGATGATGACTAGTCTCTAGAGAGGGTGATGATCTTCAGTACTAGTCCTCTAGAGAGGGTGATGATCTTCAGACTAGTCCTCTAGAGAGGGTGATGATCTTCAGTACTGATGTACTAGTCCTCTAGAGAGGGTGATGATCTTCAGTACTAGTCCTCTAGAGAGGGTGATGATCTTCAGTACTAGTCCTCTAGAGAGGGTGATGATCTTCAGTACTAGTCCTCTAGAGAGGGTGATGATCTTCAGTACTAGTCCTCTAGAGAGGGTGATGATCTTCAGTACTAGTCCTCTAGAGAGGGTGATGATCTTCAGTAATTGTCCTCTAGAGATGGTGATGATGTTCAGTACTAGTCCTCTAGAGAGGGTGATGATCTTCAGTACTAGTCCTCTAGAGAGGGTGATGATCTTCAGTACTAGTCCTCTAGAGAGGGTGATGATCTTCTGTACTAGTCCTCTAGAGAGGGTGATGATCTTCAGTACTAGTCCTCTAGAGAGGGTGATGATCTTCAGTACTAGTCCTCTAGAGAGGGTGATGATCTTCAGTACTAGTCCTCTAGAGAGGGTGATGATCTTCAGTACTAGTCCTCTAGAGAGGGTGATGATCTTCAGTACTAGTCCTCTAGAGAGGGTGATGATCTTCAGTACTAGTCCTCTAGAGAGGGTGATCTTCAGTATAGTCTTCTAGAGAGGGTGATGATCTTCAGTACTAGTCCTCTAGAGAGGGTGATGATCTTCAGTACTAGTCCTCTAGAGAGGGTGATGATCTTCAGTACTAGTCCTCTAGAGAGGGTGATGATCTTCAGTACTAGTCCTCTAGAGAGGATCTTCAGTACTGATGATACTAGTCAGTACTAGTACTAGTCCTCTAGAGAGGGTGATGATCTTCAGTACTAGTCCTCTAGAGAGGGTGATGATCTTCAGGACTAGTCCTCTAGAGAGGGTGATGATCTTCAGTACTAGTCCTCTAGAGAGGGATCTTCAGATGATCTTCAGTACTAGTCCTCTAGAGAGGGTGATGATCTTCAGTACTAGTCCTCTAGAGAGGGTGATGATCTTCAGTACTAGTCCTCTAGAGAGGGTGATGATCTTCAGTACTAGTCCTCTAGAGAGGGGTGATGATGTTCAGTACTAGTCCTCTAGAGAGGGTGATGATCTTCAGTACTAGTCCTCTAGAGAGGGTGATGATCTTCAGTACTAGTCCTCTAGAGAGGGTGATGATCTTCAGTACTAGTCCTCTAGAGAGGGTGATGATCTTCAGTACTAGTCCTCTAGAGAGGGTGATGATCTTCAGTACTAGTCCTCTAGAGAGGGTGATGATCTTCAGTACTAGTCCTCTAGAGAGGGAGATGATCTTCAGTACTAGTCCTCTAGAGAGGGTGATGATCTTCAGTACTAGTCCTCTAGAGAGGGTGATGATCTTCAGTACTAGTCCTCTAGAGAGGGTGATGATCTTCAGTACTAGTCCTCTAGAGAGGGTGATGATCTTCAGTATAGTTCTAGAGAGGGTGATGATCTTCAGTACTAGTCCTCTAGAGAGGGTGATGATCTTCAGTACTAGTCCTCTAGAGAGGGTGATGATCTTCAGTACTAGTCCTCTAGAGAGGGTGATGATCTTCAGTACTAGTCCTCTAGAGAGGGTGATGATCTTCAGTACTAGTCCTCTAGAGAGGGTGATGATCTTCAGTACTAGTCCTCTAGAGAGGGTGATGATCTTCAGTACTAGTCCTCTAGAGAGGGTGATGATCTTCAGTACTAGTCCTCTAGAGAGGGTGATGATCTTCAGTACTAGTCCTCTAGAGAGGGTGATGATCTTCAGTACTAGTCCTCTAGAGAGGGTGATGATCTTCAGTACTAGTCCTCTAGAGAGGGTGATGATCTTCAGTACTAGTCCTCTAGAGAGGGTGATGATCTTCAGTACTAGTCCTCTAGAGAGGGTGATGATCTTCAGTACTAGTCCTCTAGAGAGGGTGATGATCTTCAGTACTAGTCCTCTAGAGAGGGTGATGATCTTCAGTACTAGTCCTCTAGAGAGGGTGATGATCTTCAGTACTAGTCCTCTAGAGAGGGTGATGATCTTCAGTACTAGTCCTCTAGAGAGGGTGATGATCTTCAGTACTAGTCCTCTAGAGAGGGTGATGATCTTCAGTACTAGTCTTCTAGAGAGGGTGATGATCTTCAGTACTAGTCCTCTAGAGAGGGTGATGATCTTCAGTACTAGTCTTCTAGAGAGGGTGATGATCTTCAGTACTAGTCTTCTAGAGATGGAGATGATCTTCAGTACTAGTCCTCTAGAGAGGGTGATGATCTTCAGTACTAGTCCTCTAGAGAGGGTGATGATCTTCAGTACTAGTCCTCTAGAGAGGGTGATGATCTTCAGTACTAGTCCTCTAGAGAGGGTGATGATCTTCAGTACTAGTCCTCTAGAGAGGGTGATGATCTTCAGTACTAGTCCTCTAGAGAGGGTGATGATCTTCAGTACTAGTCCTCTAGAGAGGGTGATGATCTTCAGTACTAGTCCTCTAGAAAGGGTGATGATCTTCAGTACTAGTCCTCTAGAGAGTGTGATGATCTTCAGTACTAGTCTTCTAGAGAGGGTGATGATCTTCAGTACTAGTCCTCTAGAGATGGAGATGATCTTCAGTACTAGTCCTCTAGATAGGGTGATGATCTTCAGTACTAGTCCTCTAGAGAGGGTGATGATCTTCAGTACTAGTCCTCTAGAGAGGGTGATGATCTTCAGTACTAGTCCTCTAGAGAGGGAGATGATCTTCAGTACTAGTCCTCTAGAGAGGGTGATGATCTTCAGTACTAGTCTTCTAGAGAGGGTGATGATCTTCAGTACTATTCCTCTAGAGAGGGTGATGATCTTCAGTACTAGTCCTCTAGAGAGGGTGATGATCTTCAGTACTAGTCCTCTAGAGAGGGTGATGATCTTCAGTACTAATCCTCTAGAGAGGGAGATGATCTTCAGTACTAGTCCTCTAGAGAGGGTGATGATCTTCAGTACTAGTCCTCTAGAGAGGGAGATGATCTTCAGTACTAGTCCTCTAGAGAGGGTGATGATCTTCAGAACTAGTCCTCTAGAGAGGGTGATGATCTTCAGTACTAGTCCTCTAGAGAGGGTGATGATCTTCAGTACTAGTCCTCTAGAGAGGGTGATGATCTTCAGTACTAGTCCTCTAGAGAGGGTGATGATCTTCAGTACTAGTCCTCTAGAGAGGGTGATGATCTTCAGTACTAGTCCTCTAGAGAGGGAGATGATCTTCATTACTAGTCCTCTAGAGAGGGTGATGATCTTCAGTACTAGTCCTCTAGAGAGGGTGACGATCTTCAGTACTAGTCCTCTAGAGAGGGTGACGATCTTCAGTACTAGTCCTCTAGAGAGGGTGATGATCTTCAGTACTAGTCCTCTAGAGAGGGTGATGATCTTCAGTACTAGTCCTCTAGAGAGGGTGATGATCTTCAGTACTAGTCCTCTAGAGAGGGTGATGATCTTCAGTACTAGTCCTCTAGAGAGGGTGATGATCTTCAGTACTAGTCTTCTAGAGAGGGTGATGATCTTCAGTACTAGTCCTCTAGAGATGGAGATGATCTTCAGTACTAGTCCTCTAGAGAGGGTGATGATATTCAGTACTAGTCCTCTAGAGAGGGTGATGATCTTCAATACTAGTCCTCTAGAGAGGGTGATGATCTTAAGTACTAGTCCTCTAGAGAGGGAGATGATCTTCAGTACTAGTCCTCTAGAGAGGGTGATGATCTTCAGTACTAGTCCTCTAGAGAGGGTGATGATCTTCAGTACTATTCCTCTAGAGAGGGTGATGATCTTCAGTACTATTCCTCTAGAGAGGGTGATGATCTTCAGTACTAGTCCTCTAGAGAGGGTGATGATCTTCAGTACTAGTCCTCTAGAGAGGGTGATGATCTTCAGTACTAGTCCTCTAGAGAGGGAGATGATCTTCAGTACTAGTCCTCTAGAGAGGGTGATGATCTTCAGTACTAGTCCTCTAGAGAGGGAGATGATCTTCAGTACTAGTCCTCTAGAGAGGGTGATGATCTTCAGTACTAGTCCTCTAGAGAGGGTGATGATCTTCAGTACTAGTCCTCTTGAGAGGGTGATGATCTTCAGTTCTAGTCCTCTAGAGAGGGTGATGATCTTCAGTACTAGTCCTCTAGAGAGGGAGATGATCTTCAGTACTAGTCCTCTAGAGAGGGTGATGATCTTCACTACTAGTCCTCTAGAGAGGGAGATGATCTTCAGTACTAGTCCTCTAGAGAGGGTGATGATCTTCAGTACTAGTCCTCTAGAGAGGGTGATGATCTTCAGTACTAGTCCTCTAGAGAGGGTGATGATCTTCAGTACTTGTCCTCTAGAGATGGTGATGATCTTCAGTACTAGTCCTCTAGAGAGGGTGATGATCTTCAGTACTAGTCCTCTAGAGAGGGTGATGATCTTCAGTACTAGTCCTCTAGAGAGGGTGATGATCTTCAGTACTAGTCCTCTAGAGAGGGTGATGATCTTCAGTACTAGTATTCTAGAGAGGGTGATGATCTTAAGTACTAGTCTTCTAGAGAGGGTGATGATCTTCAGAACTAGTCTTCTAGAGAGGGTGATGATCTTCAGTACTAGTCCTCTAGAGAGGGTGATGATCTTCAGTTCTAGTCCTCTAGAGAGGGTGATGATCTTCAGTACTAGTCCTTTAGAGAGGGTGATGATCTTCAGTACTAGTCCTCTAGAGAGGGTGATGATCTTCAGTACTAGTCTTCTAGAGAGGGTGATGATCTTCAGTACTAGTCCTCTAGAGAGGGTGATGATCTTCAGTACTAGTCCTCTAGAGAGGGTGATGATCTTCAGTACTAGTCCTCTGGAGAGGGTGATGATCTTCAGTACTAGTCCTCTAGAGAGGGTGATGATCTTAAGTACTAGTCCTCTAGAGAGGGAGATGATCTTCAGTACTAGTCCTCTATAGAGGGTGATGATCTTCAGTACTAGTTCTCTAGAGAGGGTGTTGATCTTCAGTACTAGTCCTCTAGAGAAGGTGATGATCTTCAGTACTATTCCTCTAGAGAGGGTGATGATCTTCAGTACTAGTCCTCTAGAGAGGGTGATGATCTTCAGTACTAGTCCTCTAGAGAGGGTGATGATCTTCAGTACTAATCCTCTAGAGAGGGAGATGATCTTCAGTACTAGTCCTCTAGAGAGGGTGATGATCTTCAGTACTAGTCCTCTAGAGAGGGAGATGATATTCAGTACTAGTCCTCTAGAGAGGGTGATGATCTTCAGTACTAGTCCTCTAGAGAGGGTGATGATCTTCAGTACTAGTCCTCTAGAGAGGGTGATGATCTTCAGTACTAGTCCTCTAGAGAGGGTGATGATCTTCAGTACTAGTCCTCTAGAGAGGGAGATGATCTTCAGTACTAGTCCTCTAGAGAGGGTGATGATCTTCAGTACTAGTCCTCTAGAGAGGGAGATGATCTTCAGTACTAGTCCTCTAGAGAGGGTGATGATCTTCAGTACTAGTCCTCTAGAGAGGGTGATGATCTTCAGTACTAGTCCTCTAGAGAGGGTGACGATCTTCAGTACTAGTCCTCTAGAGAGGGTGATGATCTTCAGTACTAGTCCACTAGAGAGGGTGATGATCTTCAGTACTAGTCCTCTAGAGAGGGTGATGATCTTCAGTACTAGTCCTCTAGAGAGGGTGATGATCTTCAGTACTAGTCCTCTAGAGAGTGTGATGATCTTCAGTACTAGTCCTCTAGAGAGGGAGATGATCTTCAGTACTAGTCCTCTAGAGAGGGTGATGATCTTCAGTACTAGTCCTCTAGAGAGGGAGATGATCTTCAGTACTAGTCCTCTAGAGAGGGTGATGATCTTCAGTACTAGTCCTCTAGAGAGGGTGATGATCTTCAGTACTAGTCCTCTAGAGACGGTGATGATCTTCAGTACTAGTCCTCTAGAGAGGGTGATGATCTTCAGTACTAGTCCTCTAGAGAGGGTGATGATCTTCAGTACTAGTCCTCTAGAGAGGGTGATCTTCAGTACTAGTCCTCTAGAGAGGGTGAAGATCTTCAGTACTAGTCCTCTAGAGAGGGTGATGATCTTCAGTACTAGTCCTCTAGAGAGGGTGATGATCTTCAGTACTAGTCCTCTAGAGAGGGTGATGATCTTCAGTACTAGTCCTCTAGAGAGGGTGATGATCTTCAGTACTAGTCCTCTAGAGAGGGTGATGATCTTCAGTACTAGTCCTCTAGAGAGTGAGATGATCTTCAGTACTAGTCCTCTAGAGAGGGAGATGATCTTCAGTACTAGTCCTCTAGAGAGGGTGATGATCTTCAGTACTAGTCCTCTAGAGAGGGTGATGATCTTCAGTACTAGTCCTCTAGAGAGGGAGATGATCTTCAGTACTAGTCCTCTAGAGAGGGTGATGATCTTCAGTACTAGTCCTCTAGAGAGGGTGATGATCTTCAGTACTAGTCCTCTAGAGAGGGTGGTGATCTTCAGTACTAGTCCTCTAGAGAGGGTGAAGATCTTCAGTACTAGTCCTCTAGAGAGGGTGATGATCTTCAGTACTAGTCCTCTAGAGAGGGTGATGATCTTCAGTACTAGTCCTCTAGAGAGGGTGATGATCTTCAGTACTAGTCCTCTAGAGACGGTGATGATCTTCAGTACTAGTCCTCTAGAGAGGGTGATGATCTTCAGTACTAGTCCTCTAGAGAGTGAGATGATCTTCAGTACTAGTCCTCTAGAGAGGGAGATGATCTTCAGTACTAGTCCTCTAGAGAGGGTGATTATCTTCAGTACTAGTCCTCTAGAGAGGGTGATGATCTTCAGTACTAGTCCTCTAGAGAGGGAGATGATCTTCAGTACTAGTCCTCTAGAGAGGGAGATGATCTTCCGTACTAGTCCTCTAGAGAGGGAGATGATCTTCAGTACTAGTCCTCTAGAGAAGATATTGATTTATAGTTTGCAATTTTTTTGAGGGAACTGAGATGTAGCTTCTGTTTCTATAGCAACCAAGATTTTAAGTACTGTGAGGTACATAGGAACTTTATTAATATTAGCAGAGTTACTCACAGTATGTTGGTTATAAGAACACATGTGTAACTAATGCTACATTTTGCTGTAGCAACGGTTCGTTATCCAGTTCTCTGCTTAGCCAGTAACTGCTTAACAAAACTCTTGTAGAGCGAAACGTTGCAACAGTAAAATGTCACATCAACTGTACATGTGTGCTTTTATTAGGTATGATCAGTTGTCTTCAGGATAGCGCTGTAAATAAAATGCTTTTGTATTTAAGTGGTAATAAAGACGGTGCCTGGTAATCTTAATGTGAATTTATTTGGAATTATATGTGAAGCCTTCTTGTCGCTCTCTAGAATTGTCAAATTGTCTGGATGTTTTTAATATCTAGACAATTAAACAAAACTTTCAGCTCTCACCTGTATTCTTCAAGTGTCATCAGTGTATTAGATGAAAGTGATGGGTTTTATTTTCCGAGAAAACACTTGTCCTACTAGTGTACCAAGCTGCAATATTACCTTGGAAACTTTGCTTCTTGACAGAGAAGACGAAAGTTCTGGGATCTGTCAGACACATTCACTCTAACTTTCTTTCCTTCTCTCCCTCTCCTTCTTCTTCTTCTGTCTCTTTCTTTCTTTCTCTCTCTCTCTCTCTCTCTCTCTCTCTCTCTCTCTCTCTCTCTCTCTCTCTCTCTCTTTAATTATTGCACAAAGGTATTTAGCTTTGTTTACAAGCTAAGAGGTGCTACCTAAGATGAAGGGAAACCCTCTTTGTTAAAACACATACAAACAGGAACAAGATGAAGATTTGTTCATCTGTGGGACAGCAATTTCTCTGGTGAATTTATTTAATCGATATCCAATCATTCTAGGAATGACTGATATCAGATGAAGTTAAAATGTCTGCCGCCCGACTTGTGTAGAAGCTGTCTTTTTTTTCAAAAGTGGAAGCAACTGTGATTCTTTGAAACACTGGCCTTGTACTTTACAGGAAGACCACCCATATTTCTCCACTGTTGAAAGCTCTGCTGAAATTACAGATTAGTTTAAAATGGGTCCAGGCGAGAGATGAGTTGTCTTGCTCTGTTCTCTTTATTGTCAAGAAGTCGTTGGTGAAATGGAGGGGAAGCAATCCAAGAAAGCGGAACATACTCAAGGTGTAAGCGAACTCGTGTCTTGCAACCTCTACTGTGGAGCAGATGCGAGATACATCTGAGTGCTGTAAGCTTCCTGGTTGCATTGACTGCAGGACTTACAACGTGGTTTATCATAGTCAGTTTGGAGTCAAATTTCACGCCAAGGATAGCAGCTTCGCCCCGGGGTACCAATATTCTCCAACTTATTCTTACCATTTCTCCAGCATTACCATCATGGTGCCTAGAGACCATCACCATTTGTATTTTCTCAGGAGAAAATGTGACCTGCCATAATTTTCCCAAGGCCGATATAGCTGTAAGCTGGTGATTGATGTAAGTTAGAGCAGCTGGCATTTCCTCTCTTGGATAAGTAAATGTGAGAGTACAGTCGTCTGCATATGCATGTGATTCTGGGATAAGTTAAATCTCAGTCTCTCTCTCTCTCTCTCTCTCTCTCTCTCTCTCTCTCTATTTATCTTTCCTCCTCTGATTCTTCTGCCACTTCTTCCTCCCACTAATATTGTTTATCCTCGTCTTCTTTTTCTTCTTGCACTGCCACCTCCACCCCTTTCCCTCATCATACTGTTCCTCCTGCTCATCTTATTTCTCCACTTTCTCTACTTCTTCCTTCCTCTATTCTTGCTACTATTCTTCTCTTTCCTCCTCCTCTTCATTCTCTCCTCCTCCTCTTGCTCTTGAGTTTTGTTGATGTTGTTCTTCTTCCTCTTTTCTTTTTTTTCATATTTTCTCGACCTTCTTCTTTCCTGCCTCCTTCTTCCTCCTCCTCCTGTTCCATCTCCTCTTCCATTCCAGACTTTCCTCTCTTTCTTCGTCACTTTTTCTATGTCTTTTTAGCCCTATATTGTACTCACCTTCTTCAGTGTCTCCTGCGTTTCCTTCTCCTTCATCAATACTCTCACAAGTGATCCTTGCATCCTGTGAGACATAAATTTTTTACTGGAATGATTCAATCTCTGCATTCTGTCTGCCTGTCTTCCCTCATGAGAATGTTCTTGTTTGTACTTGTCTGTCTGATTCTCAGTCTTCGTAGCTATTTCTTTGTTTCTGCCTCTGTACCTGCCTACATGTCTGCTGTGGGTCTGTCTCTTACTTTGGCATTCCTCCATTCCTACCTACGTGAATATCTGTCGCTTCCTGCCTGTCTGGACGGTGTTCCGTGGATCAACGTCCCCGTGGCCCAGTCCTTGACCAGGTCTCCCGGTGGATCAGGGCTCAACCAGGCTGTTGCTGCTGGCTGCATTCAGTCTAACGTACGAACCACATACTGGTGTTGATTTAGGAGTCTGTCCAGCTCACTCTTGAACACAGCCAGGGGTCTATTGGTAATCTTCCTTATGTATGCTGGAAGGCAGTTGAAGTCTTGGGACACTGATACGAATTTTGGTATCTCATAATGTACTGCCTTTAACTGGGAGAGATGTTGTTCCGCTTGCCGAATCTTTTTCTTCCATAGGGGTAATTTTCTTGTGCAGATTTGGGACAAGTCCCTTTAGGATTTTCCTGGTGTAAATTATGAAGTACTTTTCTTGCCTTCGTTCCAAGAAGTACAGATAAAGAGACTTCAAACTGTCTCATTACTGAGGTGCTTCACAGTACTTATACACGTGAAATGAAAATTTATGTTTATTCTTCAGATCTGCAATTTCGCTGTTTTGAAAGGGGGCCGTTAGTGTACAGTAATATTCCAGGCTAGAAACAACATGTGATTTAATGAGAATCATCATCGGCATCCGTTATTTTGAAGGTTCTCATTATCCATACTCTCATTTTCCTAGCATATGAGATAATTACATTGGTGTGATCTCTGAATATGAATTCGTCTGATATTATCACTCCTATGTCCTTCATATCAGATGTCCACTCTATTGCGTGGTTAGAATTTTTCTGCACTCAGATCTAGCTATTATTTGCTCAGTTCATCAGTGAACTTCAAATTACTTTCTGTGGACTTAGTCTATATCAACTTGGAGATTTACAGTGTCTTCAACACGTGACACTGTCAGTGAAATTCTAGAATCGTCAACAAAGGAAGACTCGGTGCAATGGTTTTCATCTCTTTCTACGTCAGATGTGAGGATGAAGGAAAGCATGGGAGCAGGTACTATAACTTGTTGGATAGAACATTTCACTGTAGCGGCCTCCCTACTTTACCATGTTTACTATTACAGTTTGTGTTCTATTCGTGAGAAAGCTAAATATCCATCTTCCCACTTTTCCCGTTATTTACTTACCGTGCATTTTGTGTGTTGTTACACCCAGATCGCACTTGTGAAAGGCTTCTGCAAACCCTTTCTAGACTACATCTGCATTTTGTTTGCCCTCCAGTGCATCCAACACTACGTGATAGTGATCAGTAGCTATGAGAGCCAAGAACCAACTGCTTTAAACCCATGCTGCCCAGGGTTGTACATTCGATCTTGCTTCTTAGAACCCTTTTAAATATTTTTATGATGTGGGACATTAGTGTTATCTGTCAATAATTCTTTGCAATTATTTTACTGCCACTTTCGTGGTGTGAGGCTATATACGTTGTTTTAAGTGAGTATGGAATAAACCCCGTGTCTAGAATCCATCTCCATAAGGCACTCGAAACGAACTCTTGCAGTTCTTGGTGGTCACGAAGTTCAACGAGTTCGGGCTTGGAGGAGAGTGCATATGCCTGTCATTGATTGTGGTGTTAGCGTCAATTCAAAAATTCTAAAAATATTTCCCAAATTTTGAGTCTGTCACATAAATTCATTCAAATTATCGACCCATAATCTAATTATCGGCTCATTAAATACTAAGACGTTATGAGACTTCAATATCTCACTCATGTCTTTGCTGTCATCTGTGCAAGTCCCATCTAGTTTAAGCAGGGGTCCAGTACTGGATGTACTGGGATGTACTGGTTCACTGGTTGGGAGGGCATACCTACATTGGCTTGTGATATACGTCATATAAATTGTAACGCACTCTTCGCATGTCACACACCCACCCTAAGAGGACTCCAATACCCAGGTTAGGCATCCCTCAATTGGTTGCGTGCCACCATGGTTCAATACGTACTAGTGGGACCATCTTACCTCTCAACCAACCAACCCAACAGGCAGTGTTCAAGCCACCAATATTCAGGCATAACAAAAAATATATCATAGATCGTAAGCAATATTAAATAAATTTAAATAGATTTATGGTATATATAACATAATTTAAGTAAAAAATATGCAAATTTAATTTAGGTGAGCTTTCTAAGAAGCGGGTGTGTCACGATATATGTTAAGTGAAATTTATGAAGAACCTGTCACGCATGGTATAAATTTCTCACAAATTCTATTCAGATTACATATTCAGATTAAAATCAAAAATATTTTTTTTATGAAAATTGATTCAGTTATATTTCTGTTAACTATAGACCTCTTGATACAACTTTCTCAGTGTGACAATGTTGAACTTTCTGTATTGAGAGCTCTGTATGTTGAGCCCAGAGCTCTGTATGTTGAGCCCAGAGCTCTGTATGTTGAGCCCAGAGCTCTGTATGTTGAGCCCAGAGTTCTGCATGTTAAGACCAGAGCTCTTCTTTATGTGCCCAGAGCTCTGCATTTTGAGCCCAGAGCTCTGCATGTTAATCCCAGAGTTCTGCACGTTAAGCCCAGAGCTCTGCATGTTGAGCCCAGAGCTCTGCATGTTGAGCCTAGAGCTGTGCATGTTGAACCCAGAGCTCTACATGTTGAACCCAGAACTGTGCATGTTGAACCCAGAGCTCTACATGTTGAACCAGAGCTCTACATGTTGAACCCAGAGCTCTAGATGTTGAACCCAGAGCTCTACATGTTGAACCCAGAGCTCTACATGTTGAACCCAGAGCTCTACATGTTGAACCCAGAGCTCTACATGTTGAGCTCAAAGCTCATAGATTAAGAAATTTTTAAGGTTTTTAAATTGCTGATCCGAAATACCCATAATAAATAATTGATAAATCATTTAAAATTGCTAAAAATACATTTTACGATTCGAGAAAGTTCAACCAAGCATATTTAACCAAGAATATGTTGGATCTCTCTTACCAAGAATACCTTCCTACATATCTCTTTGCTCAAGAATTTTAAATCAAAGTTGTATTCATGAATATGCGTAGAGTAAAAAATAAATCCGATTAAAAATTCCCCAAAATATGATGATGGATGTGTCTACAAGATCACCTTTGAAAATATAATAATCGTAATTAATGTAATAAATGTAATAACGCTTAAGTGGAAGAAGCCTTGGGCTAAAATTTCAACAATTGATTTTCAAATTCCCTTGAAAGATGTATCAAGCAAATCTATGGTTGAGAGAAATATAATTGAATCAAGTTTCATAAAAAAATAGTTTGGAAATAAATATGAAAAATTATTCCAGGGTTATATAAATTATGTTCATTTATTGTTGATAGAATTTGTAAGAAATTTAAGCACTTGACACGGATCTTGATACCCACAGCCACATCATACTGGGTCGGCTGTGGGTATTGATCAATATCACTTGTTCGTGGTTACAATAATATGAAATACTGCTCGTTGAACTAGTACACCAAACAGGGACTAGAATGAAATTAGCCTAGAGTCATCCAAACTATCGTGTGTCCTTGGGTAGCGAGTACAACATCCAGTTCAGCTGGATGCACTACACTTAAGGATCGTATGGTCCAGTGGAAAAGGGCGTCATGTGTTCTCGCCCATCATGAGGCAGGCCAAAGCAGCATGGGTTCGAGTCCTTGGCTAGTGCAGTGTTGTTATTGATCAATACCACTCGTTCGTGGTCACAATAATATATATATATATATACATAAATATATATATATATATATATATTATATATATATATATATATATATATATATATATATATATATATATATATATATATATATATATATATATATATATATATATATATATATATATATATTAGGTCACGCTACACATACATGTACACGTTTATTTATACACACTCATCCGAGTTTTCTTTGATTTTATCTTAATAGTTCTTGGTCTTATTACTTTTCCTTTTATATCCATGGGGAAGTGGAATAAGAATCTTTCCTCCGTAAGCCATGCGTGTTGTAAAAGTCAACTAAAATGCCGGGAACAATGGGCTAGTAACCCCTTTTCCTGTAAAGATTACTAAAAAGAATAAGAAGAAGAAAATTGTCAAAGTGGGAAGTCTGAATGTGCGTGGATGTTGTGCAAATGATAAGAAAAAGATGATTGTGGATGTTATGAATGAGAAGAAACTGGATGTCCTGGCTTTAAGTGAAACAAAGCTGAAGGGGGTGGGAGAGTTTCAATGGAGAGGAATAAATGGGATTAGGTCAGGGGTTTCAAATAGAGTTAGAGCTAAAGAAGGAGTAGCAATAATGTTGAAGGATAAGCTATGGCAGGAAAAGAGGGACTACAAATGTATAAATTCAAGGATTATGTGGAGTAAAATAAAGATTGGATGTGAAAAGTGGGTTATAGTAAGCGTGTATGCACCTGGAGAAGAGAGAAGTGTAGAGGAGAGAGAGAGATTCTGGGAAATGTTGAGTGAATGCGTGGGGAGTTTTGAATCAAGTGTGAGAGTAATGGTGGTTGGGGATTTCAATGCTAAAGTGGGTAAAAATGTTATGGAGGGAGTAGTAGGTAATTTTGGGGTGCCAGGGGTAAATGTAAATAGGGAGCCTTTAATTGAGCTATGTGTAGAAAGAAATTTGGTAATAAGTAATACATATTTTATGAAAAAGAGGATAAATAAATATACAAGGTATGATGTAGCACGTAATGAAAGTAGTTTGTTAGATTATGTATTGGTGGATAAAAGGTTGATGGGTAGGCTCCAAGATGTACATGTTTATAGAGGGGCAACTGATATATCGGATCATTATTTAGTTGTAGCTACAGTTAGAGTAAGAGGTAGATGGGAAAAGAGGAAGGTGGCAACAACAAGTAAGAGGGAGGTGAAAGTGTATAAACTAAGGGAGGAGGAAGTTCGGGCGAGATATAAGCGACTATTGGCAGAAAGGTGGGCTAGTGCAAAGATGAGTAGTGGGGGTGTTGAAGAGGGTTGGAATAGTTTTAAAAATGCAGTATTAGAATGTGGGGCAGAAGTTTGTGGTTATAGGAGGGTGGGGGCAGGAGGAAAGAGGAGTGATTGGTGGAATGATGAAGTAAAGGGTGTGATAAAAGAGAAAAAGGTAGCTTACGAGAGGTTTTTACAAAGCAGAAGTGTTATAAGAAGAGCAGAGTATATGGAGAGTAAAAGAAAGGTGAAGAGAGTGGTGAGAGAGTGCAAAAGGAGAGCAGATGAAAGAGTGGGAGAGGCACTGTCAAGAAATTTTTATGAAAATAAGAAAAAATTTTGGAGTGAGTTAAACAAGTTAAGAAAGCCTAGGGAAAGTATGGATTTGTCAGTTAAAAACAGAGTAGGGGAGTTAGTAGATGGGGAGAGGGAGGTATTAGGTAGATGGCGAGAATATTTTGAGGAACTTTTAAATGTTAAGGAAGAAAGGGAGGCGGTAATTTCATGCCCTGGCCAGGGAGGTATACCATCTTTTAGGAGTGAAGAAGTGCAGAATGTAAGTGTGGTGGAGGTACGTGAGGCATTACGTAGAATGAAAGGGGGTAAAGCAGCTGGAACTGATGGGATCATGACAGAAATGTTAAAAGCAGGGGGGGATATAGTGTTGGAGTGGTTGGTACTTTTGTTTAATAAATGTATGAAAGAGGGGAAGGTACCTAGGGATTGGCGGAGAGCATGTATAGTCCCTTTATATAAAGGGAAAGGGGACAAAAGAGATTGTAAAAATTATAGAGGAATAAGTTTACTGAGTATACCAGGAAAAGTATACGGTAGGGTTATAATTGAAAGAATTAGAGGTAAGACAGAATGTAGAATTGCGGACGAGCAAGGAGGCTTCAGAGTGGGTAGGGGATGTGTAGATCAAGTGTTTACATTGAAACATATATGTGAACAGTATTTAGATAAAGGTAGGGAAGTTTTTATTGCATTTATGGATTTAGAAAAGGCATATGATAGAGTGGATAGGGAAGCAATGTGGCAGATGTTGCAAGTATATGGAATAGGTGGTAAGTTACTAAATGCTGTAAAGAGCTTTTATGAGGATAGTGAGGCTCAGGTTAGGGTGTGTAGAAGAGAGGGAGAATACTTCCCGGTAAAAGTAGGTCTTAGACAGGGATGTGTAATGTCACCATGGTTGTTTAATATATTTATAGATGGGGTTGTAAAAGAAGTAAATGCTAGGGTGTTCGGGAGAGGGGTGGGATTAAATTATGGGGAATCAAATTCAAAATGGGAATTGACACAGTTACTTTTTGCTGATTATACTGTGCTTATGGGAGATTCTAAAGAAAAATTACAAAGGTTAGTGGATGAGTTTGAGAATGTGTGTAAAGGTAGAAAGTTGAAAGTGAACATAGAAAAGAGTAAGGTGATGAGAGTATCAAATGATTTAGATAAAGAAAAATTGGATATCAAATTGGGGAGGAGGAGTATGGAAGAAGTGAATGTTTTCAGATACTTGGGAGTTGACGTGTCGGCGGATGGATTTATGAAGGATGAGGTTAATCATAGAATTGATGAGGGAAAAAAGGTGAGTGGTGCATTGAGGTATATGTGGAGTCAAAAAACGATATCTATGGAGGCAAAGAAGGGAATGTATGAAAGTATAGTAGTACCAACACTCTTATATGGATGTGAAGCTTGGGTGGTAAATGCAGCAGCGAGGAGACGGTTGGAGGCAGTGGAGATGTCCTGTCTAAGGGCAATGTGTGGTGTAAATATTATGCAGAAAATTCGGAGTGTGGAAATTAGGAGAAGGAGTGGAGTTAATAAAAGCATTAGTCAGAGGGCAGAAGAGGGGTTGTTGAGGTGGTTTGGTCATTTAGAGAGAATGGATCAAAGTAGAATGACATGGAAAGCATATAAATCTATAGGGGAAGGAAAGAGGGGTAGGGGTCGTCCTCGAAAGGGTTGGAAAGAGGGGGTAAAGGAGGTTTTGTGGGTGAGGGGCTTGGACTTCCAGCAAGCGTGCGTGAGCGTGTTAGATAGGAGTGAATGGAGACGAATGATACTTGGGACCTGACGATCTGTTGGAGTGTGAGCAGGGTAATATTTAGTGAAGGGATTCAGGGAAACCGGTTATTTTCATGTAGTCGGACTTGAGTCCTGGAAATGGGAAGTACAATGCCTGCACTTTAAAGGAGGGGTTTGGGATATTGGCAGTTTGGAGGGATATGTTGTGTATCTCTATACATATATGCTTCTAAACTGTTGTATTCTGAGCACCTCTGCAAAAGCAGTGATAATGTGTGAGTGTGGTGAAAGTGTTGAATGATGATGAAAGTATTTTCTTTTTGGGGATTTTCTTTCTTTTTTTTGGGTCACCCTGCCTCGGTGGGAGACGGCCGACTTGTTGAAAAAAAAAAAAATATATATATATATGTCGTGCCGAATATGTAAAACTGGTCATTTAGCAAGAACTCATTTAAAATTAAGTCCTTTCTAAAAATTTCTCTTATACGTTTAAAGATATATTTTTTTCATTAATGTTAATGTAAAAAAAATTAATTTTGCACCAAAAAGAATCTTAGAAAACTTACCTAACCTTAATATAACAGGAAAAAATTATTTTAGCCTAATCCTACTAAATATATTTTAAATACATTTACAGTAATTTAATAATAAACAGACACAATGAAACATATTTTTTTCGTAATGTTTAGAATGATTTTTGCGAAATTATTGCATACACGAATTTTCACTTGTCCTATATAGCAAGATGAGCGTTGTTATTTAAGCCAAGATCGCAAGTTCTGCCTATTCGGCACGACATATATATATATATATATATATATATATATATATATATATATATATATATATATATATATATATATATATATGTCGTGCCGAATATGTAAAACTGGTCAATTAGCAAGAACTCATTTAAAATTAAGTCCTTTCTGAAATTTTCTCTTATACGTCTAAAGATATATTTTTTTCATTAATATTAATGTAAAAATTTTTAATTTTGCACCAAAAGAATCTTAGAAAACTTACCTAATCTTATTATAACAGGAGCAATTTATTTTAGCCTAACCCAACTAAATATATTTTAAATACGTTTACAATAATTTAGTACTAAACAAACACAGTGAAATATATTTTTTTCGTTAGGTTCAGAATGATTTTGGCGAAATTATTGCATACAAATTTTCGCTTGGCCTATATGGCAAGAGAAGCGTTGCTATTTAAGCCAAGATCGCAAGTTCTGCCTATTCGGCATGACATGTATATGTATAAATATATATATATATATATATATATATATATATATATATATATATATATATATATATATATATATATATATATTATTATCGCACTGGCCGATTCCCACCAAGGCAGGGTGGCCCGAAAAAGAAAAACTTTCACAATCATTCACTCCATCACTGTCTTGCCAGAAGGGTGCTTTACACTACAGTTTTTAAACTGCAACATTTACACCCTTCCTTCAGAGTGCAGGCACTGTACTTCCCATCTCCAGGACTCAAGTCCGGCCTGCCGGTTTCCCTGAACCCCTTCATAAATGTTACTTTGCTCACACTCCAACAGCACGTCAAGTATTGAAAACCACGCTCACGCACGCCTGCTGGAAGTCCAAGCCCCTCGCACACAAAACCTCCTTTACCCCCTCCCTCCAACCTTTCCTAGGCCGACCCCTACCCCGCCTTCCTTCCACTACAGACTGATACACTCTTGAAGTCATTCTGTTTCGCTCCATTCTCTCTACATGTCCGAACCACCTCAACAACCCTTCCTCAGCCCTCTGGACAACAGTTTTGGTAATCCCGCACCTCCTATTAACTTCCAAAATACGAATTCTCTGCATTATATTCACACCACAAATTGCCCTCAGACATGACTGTTCCACTGCCTCCAGCCTTCTCCTCGCTGCAACATTCATCACCCATGCTTCACACCCATATAAGAGTGTTGGTAAAACTATACTCTCATACATTCCCCTCTTTGCCTCCAAGGACAAAGTTCTTTGTCTCCACAGACTCCTAAGTGCACCACTCACCCTTTTCCCCTCATCAATTCTATGATTCACCTCATCCTTCATAGACCCATCCGCTGACACGTCCACTCCCAAATATCTGAACACATTCACCTCCTCCATACTCTCTCCCTCCAATCTGATATCCAGTCTTTCATCACCTAATATTTTTGTTATCCTCATAACCTTACTCTTTCCTGTATTCACTTTTAATTTTCTTCTTTTGCACACCCTACCAAATTCATCCACCAATCTCTGCAACTTCTCTTCAGAATCTCCCAAGAGCACAGTGTCATCAGCAAAGAGCAACTGTGACAACTCCCACTTTATGTGTGATTCTTTATCTTTTAACTCCACGCCTCTTGTCAAGACCCTCGCATTTACTTCTCTTACAACCCCACCTATAAATACATTAAACAACCACGGTGACATCACACATCCTTGTCTAAGGCCTACTTTTACTGGGAAATAATTTCCCTCTTTCCTATGTACTCTAACTTGAGCCTCACTATCCTCGTAAAAACTCTTCACTGCTTTCAGTAACCTACCTCCTACACCATACACCTGCAACATCTGCCACATTGCCCCCCTATCCACCCTGTCATACGCCTTTTCCAAATCCATAAATGCCACAAAGACCTCTTTAGCCTTATCTAAATGCTGTTCACTTATATGTTTCACTGTAAACACCTGGTCCACACACCCCCTACCTTTCCTAAAGCCTCCTTGTTCATCTGCTATCCTATTCTCCGTCTTACTTTTAATTCTTTCAATAATAACTCTACCATACACTTTACCAGGTATACTCAACAGACTTATCCCCCTATAATTTTTGCACTCTCTTTTGTCCCCTTTGCCATTATACAAAGGAACTATGCATGCTCTCTGCCAATCCCTAGGTACCTTACCCTCTTCCATACATTTATTAAATAATTGCACCAACCACTCCAAACCTATATCCCCACCTGCTTTTAACATTTCAATCTTTATCCCATCAATCCCGGCTGCCTTACCTGGAGGTTACCTGGAGGTTATTCCGGGGATCAACGCCCCCGCGGCCCGGTCCACGACCAGGCCTCCCGATGGATCAGGGCCTGATCAACTAGGCTGTTACTGCTGGCCGCACGCAGTCCAACGTACGAGCCACAGCCCGGCTGATCCGGCACTGACTTTAGGTATCTGTCCTGCTCTCTCTTGAAGGCAGCCAGGGGTTTATTGGCAATTCCCCTAATGCTTGATTGGAGGCTGTTGAACAGTTTTGGGCCCCGGACACTTATGGTGTTTTCCCTTAGTGTACCAATGGCGCCCCTACTTTTTATTGGGGGCATTTTGCATCGCCTGCCCAGTCTTTTACTTTCGTAGGGAGTGATTTCTGTGTGCAGATTTAGGACCATTCCATCCAAGATTTTCCAAGTGTAGATTATGATATATCTCTCCCTCCTGCGTTCCAACGAGTACAAGCCAAGTGCTTCCAAGCGTTCCCAGTAGTTAAGGTGCTTGACAGAACTTATACGTGCAGTAAAGGATCTCTGTACACTCTCTAGATCTGCGATTTCACCTGCTTTGAATGGAGATGTTAATGTACAGCAGTATTCCAGCCTAGAGAGAACAAGTGATTTGAAAAGGATCATCATGGGCTTGGCATCTCTCGTTTTGAAAGTTCTCATTATACATCCTATCATTTTCTTTGCACGTGCGATCGTGGCACTGTTGTGATCCTTGAAAGTGAGATCCTCAGACATTACTACTCCCAGGTCCCTTACATTATTTTTCCGCTCTATTGTATGGCCGGAGTCAGTAGTATACTCTGTTCTAGTTATTATCTCCTCCAGTTTTCCATAACGGAGTAGTTGGAATTTGTCCTCATTGAACATCATATTGTTTACCGTTGCCCACTGGAAAACTCTGTTTATATCTTCTTGGAGGTTAACCGCGTCCTCAGCAGATGACAGCCTCATGCAGATCCTAGTATCATCCGCAAAGGATGATACGGTGCTGTGGTGTACATCTCTGTTTATGTCTGATATGAGGATAAGGAATAAGATGGGGGCGAGTACTGTGCCTTGTGGAACAGAGCTCTTCACTATGGCAGCCTCCGATTTAACTCTGTTGACCACTACTCTTTGTGTTCGATTTGTTAGGAAGTTGAATATCCATCTCCCCACTTTCCTAGTTATTCCTTTAGAACGTATTTTATGGGCTATTACGCCATGATCGCATTTGTCAAATGCTTTTGCAAAGTCTGTGTATATTACATCTGCATTCTGATTTTCTTCCAGTGCATCCAAGGCCATGTCATAGTGATCCAGTAGTTGTGAGAGGCAGGAGCGACCTGCCCTGAACCCATGTTGCCCTGGATTGTGCAGATTTTGGGAATCCAGGTGATTTGCAATCCTGCTTCATAGCACTCTTTCAAAGATTTTTATGATGTGGGACGTCAGAGCTATTGGTCTATAGTTCTTAGCTAATGCTTTGCTGCCACCTTTATGGAGTGGGGCTATATCCGTTGTTTTAAGTGACTGTGGAATTTCACCCATGTTCAAGCTCCTCCTCCATAGTGTACTTAGGGCACGAGAGAGGGGTTTCTTGCAGTTCTTAATGAAAACAGAGTTCCACGAGTCTGGGCCTGGGGCTGAGTGCATAGGCATGTTGTCAATGGCTTTTTTCGAAATCTATCGGAGTTAGGGTAATTTCGGAAATCTGGCATACATTTACGGAGTTTTGAGGCTTATTCATGAAGAAATCATTTGGGTCGTCGATCCTCAGACCGATTAGTGGTTCACTAAACACAGAGTCGTACTGGGATTTCAATATTTCACTCATTTCCTTGTTGTCATCTGTGTAAGTCCCATCCTGTCTGAGTAAGGGCCCGATACTAGATGTGGTATTTGCCTTGTTTTTGGCATATGAGAAGAAATATTTTGAATTTCTTTTTTCACTAATAGCTTTAAGCTCTCCTGCCTCTCCTGGTTCCTGTAAGAGTCATTTAGCTTAAGTTCGATAGTTTCCACTTCCCTAGTCAGCGCCTCCTTTCGTGTATCAGATATTCTAGCACTCCTGAGGAGCTCAGTGACTCTTCGTCGTCTTCTGTAGAGGGAGCGTCTTTTTCTCTCCAGTTTACTCCTGCTCTTCTTCTTTCTTAGGGGAATATGCCTAGAACATGCTTCGGCTACCAGGAAGTTGATCCTTTCAAGGCACTGGTTTGGATCCATGTCATTTAAGACATCTTCCCAACATGTTTCGTTTAGGACATGGTTTACCTGGTCCCAGTTGATGTTCTTGTTGTTGAAATTGTATTTTGTGAAGACACCTTCACAGGTACATGCATTCTGCTGTTCAGGACCCCTATGCATGTACGTCTGGACTTCGATTAGATTGTGATCGGAATTAGTTGTTTTTGATATTCTTATGTCTCTTATCAGGTCCTCATTATTTGTGAAGATAAGGTCAAGTGTGTTTTCTAGTCTTGTTGGCTCCACTATCTGCTGGCTTAAGGTGTGTTTTTCGCAGAGACTTAGTAGCTCATGTGTGTGTGACCTTTCATCTGCGCTACCTCCGGGGATTGTTTCAGCTATAACATTATTTGCTACATTCTTCCATTTTGTATGCCTTAGGTTGAAATCACCAAGCAGTAAGATGTTTGGGGATGGAGCTGGAAGGTTTTCCAAACAGTAATCGATTTTCAGTAACTGTTCCTTGAACTGTTGTGAGGTTGCATCTGGTGGCTTGTATACAACCACAATGACTAGGTTTTGGTTCTCGATCTTTATTGATAGAACTTCAACTACCTCATTTGTGGTGTTCAGCAACTCTGTGCAGATAAGGGATTCTTTGACATACAGGCCAACCCCCCCTTGTTGCCTGTTTTTTCTGTCGCATCTAAAAAGGTTGTAACCACTTATCCATATTTCACTGTCAAAGTGATCTTTTGTGCGAGTCTCTGTGAAGGCTGCAAACATTGCATTAGACTCCACTAGAAGTCCACTGATAAAAGGTATTTTGTTGTTCGTGGATGGCTTAAGGCCCTGTATATTAGCAAATATGAACGAGGTTGTATTCTGTGTTTGTTGGGGGGATTTTGTTATTGGCATCAGTAATTGTAATTCTGGAGGGCCATGGGTGGCCACTGGCTGCGCCTCCAGTCCAACAAGGCTCCAAGGTGGTGGACTATTTTTGTTATTTCCTTCCATTTTCTTTTTTCGTTTCCTGCCACTAAAAAATCACCTGGAGTTGGGTTGTCGTAGCTACTATTGTTTGTCTTGTGGGGTCTGTGCCTCCTGGTCCCTTTTAGATGGTATGCAGGGCACTCGATGTTGTAACACTGCTTCTGGAGGACCGAGGAGTGGCACATTTTTGGGTGAAAGAAAGTACAGGAAGAAGAACGACACACTCCTTTAGACAGGAGGTCGCTACATTTTTTGGGATGGTCAAAGTTGCACGTCCCATTTTTTTCCCCTGTTATTCCATGCTTACAGATGCCCCAAGCATAATATTTGCACAAATTCACCTTTGGTTGAGAATTGTTGGGAGGTGTGTTGTTAATTTCTGCAGGTTCTGGGACTGCACTATAATCCTCAGTATCCAAGCCAGGGCCACCCCGTCCTGGATTCCATCTACTTTCCCCAGTAGAGGAAGGAGGAGACTCCTCTCCAACATCTGTACTGTGGGCCACGGTCTTGCGCAATGATGGTTGTATATTTACTGTTTTTGTGGTGGTTTGGGTAGTGTCCCTAGGAGAGTCTGGGCTGGCAGTAAGGCTGGTGGCTGGGTCTGGGTCAGCACTGGGGCTGGGGGCTGGGGCTGGGTCTGGGTCAGCGGCTGGGCCTGGGCCAGCACCAGCACTGTGGGTCTTAGTGCTATGACTGGGGGAGCCTGGGCCAGCACCAGCACTGTGGGTATTGGTGCTATGCCTGGGGGAGCCTGGGCCAGCACCAGCACTGTGGGTATTAGTGCTATGCCTGGGGGAGCCTGGGCCAGCACCAGCACTGTGGGTATTAGTGCTATGACTGGGGGAGCCTGGGCCAGCACCAGCACTGTGGGTATTGGTGCTATGCCTGGGGAGCCTGGGCCAGCACCAGCACTGTGGGTATTAGTGCTATGACTGGGGGATGGGTCTGGCTAAGCACCATGTGGGTGACTAGATAGTTTCGAGTCATCTGTTGTGGTATGGACATTCTGCATTTTTTGATACACTATCTCTTGCTCCCATGTTTTATATATTTTTGGTAGACTATCCAAGAGGTCATCCTTGTTTTCTTGATTATTTTTATCATTTATTACTCTCCTTAGTACCTTTCTGATACCTGCCCAAAGTTCTACATCTTTATTGCACAACCAGAAGCACCTTGCTAGTTCGAGGTCATTTTTTGAGGCTGTATTTAGTCTAGTACAAGAGATATGGTGTTTGGAAGAGCATAGGTTGCATGTGATTCTGGATTTCCTTCCAAGGATTTTTTTACATGTCCCACAGATATGCTGTGCTGACATCCTGTCTGTATCCTACTACACTCTGTATGCCACGGAAGAAAATTGATTTCAACTTTACCTTTCTCTTGCTGGTGCCAGTAATATGCAAGATGTATTTATACAAACCAAGTTTGCAGTATGTGGGTGGTGGTGTAGGGTGGGTGGTGGGTGTAGGATGGGTGTGAGCCGGGCAGACTTGCCCGCACTGCCACACTTCACTATTTTTTTTTATTATTATTATTATTATTATTATTATTTAAATTCCTTTTATGTAGTGCTGTACACTGGTTATCTCAAGGATATACACTGTATTCTTTCAAAATACACTTTTCACTGCGTTATACTGGGATCATTGTTTTATTATTTACAGAGCAGCTAGGCCTACGCTAACTTTACCCTACACTTCTATGGAAAAGATTATTTCCTGTTTAGTAGAGGTAACGGTTGTATGCTCAATTTATGTATGCTGTGATTCCCTGCACCTCAATGCTACCACCACTCGTTTCATATCTTATGACTATAGTAGTTACTTATCCGTTATTAACACTTCACTGGACCTCTGGCAATAGTTCGCTAGTGCCAGTTGCTTGTAAAATATTCCCCTATCTACACTATTTATTGTACGCTATACTTGGGGATAATTAAGATTACTCTTATCTACAATTTAGTTCACTATGTCACTGCACATATATATCCTTGTCACTCAGTATATTACTTATAGATAGATCGATATTTGTTTATTTCCACTTGTGTCGACATCCGGCAATAATTCACTAGTGCTGGTCAGGTCTATTTCCCACGGTAACCGTTTCTCCACCGGCACTCTCCATGTGACACTATAATCCATATTTTCCTATTTAGCGTTCACTGATATTCCTTTTTTGTTTGTTCAAAGGAGTATATGCACTTTATGGTTGCACATGCTTATTTCCCGCATTCTGTTCCTTCTGCTACTATCAAGACACGCCTTAACCCCTTTCATTTTACCTACTGCCTCACGAACTTCCCCCACACTCACAACTGGCTCTTCCTCACTCCTACAAGATGTTATTCCTCCTTGCCCTATACACGAAATCACAGCTTCCCTATCTTCATCAACATTTAACAATTCCTCAAAATATTCCCTCCATCTTCCCAATACCTATAACTCTCCATTTAATAACTCTCCTCTCCTATTTTTAACTGACAAATCCATTTGTTCTCTAGGCTTTCTTAACTTGTTAATCTCACTCCAAAAGTTTTTCTTATTTTCAACAAAATTTGTTGATAACATCTCAACCACTCTCTCATTTGCTCTCTTTTTACATTGCTTCACCACTCTCTTAACCTCTCTCTTTTTCTCCATATACTCTTCCCTCCTTGCATCACTTCTACTTTGTAAAAACTTCTCATATGCTAACTTTTTCTCTCTTACTACTCTCTTTACATCATCATTCCACCAATCGCTCCTCTTCCCTCCCGCACCCACTTTCCTGTAACCACAAACTTCTGCTGAACACTCTAACACTACATTTTTAAACCTACCCCATACTTCATCGACCCCATTGCTTATGCTCTCATTAGCCCATCTATCCTCCAATAGCTGTTTATATCTTTCCCTAACTGCCTCCTCTTTTAGTTTATAAATCTTCACCTCTCTCTTCCCTGATGCTTCTATTCTCCTTGTATCCCATCTACCTTTTACTCTCAGTGTAGCTACAACTAGAAAGTGATCTGATATATCTGTGGCCCCTCTATAAACATGTACATCCTGAAGTCTACTCAACAGTCTTTTATCTACCAATACATAATCCAACAAACTACTGTCATTTCGCCCTATGTATGTATATATGTATGTATGTATGTATATATATATATATATGTATATATATATGTATATATATATATATATATCATTAACTAGTCGGCCGTCTCCCACCGAGGCAGGGTGACCCAAAGAGAAAGAAAATCTCCAAAAAGAAAATACTTTCATCATTCAACACTTTCACCTCACTCACACATAATCACTGTTTTTGCAGAGGTGCCCAGAATACAACAGTTTAGAAGTATATACATATAAAGATACACAACATATCCCTCCAAACTGCCAATATCCCAAACCCCTCCTTTAGAGTGCAGGCATTGTACTTCCCATTTCCAGGACTCAAGTTTGGCTATATAAAAATAACCGGTTTCCCTGAATCCTTTCACTAAATATTACCCTGCTCACACCACAACAGATCGTCAGGTCCCAAATACTATTTGTCTCCATTCACTCCTATCTAACAAGCTCTCGCAAGCTTGCTGGAAGTCCAAACTCCTCGCCCACACCTCCTTTACCCCCTCCCTCCAACCTTTTCGAGGACGACCCTTACCCTGCCTTCCTTCCTCTACAGATTTATACGCTCTTCATGTCATTCTATATTGATCCAATCTCTCTAAAGGACCAAACCACCTCAACAACCCCTCTTCAGCCCTTTGGCTAATACTTTTATTAACTCCACACCTCCTAATTTCCACACTCCGAATTTTCTGCATAAAATTTACACCACACATTGCCCTTAGACAGGACATCTCCACTGCCTCCAACCTCCTCCTCGCTGCAGCATTTACAACCCAAGCTTCACGCCCATATAAGAGTGTTGGTACTACTATACTTTCATACATTCCTTTCTTTGCCTTAATAGATAACATTTTTTGCCTCCACATATACCTCAATGCACCACTCACCTTTTTTCCTTCATCAATTCTATGGTTAACCTCATCCTTCATAAATCCATCCGCTTACACGCCAACCCCCAAACATCTGAAAACATTCATTTCATCCATACTCAACCTTCCCAATTTGATATCCAATTCTTCTTTACCTAAATCATTTGATACTCTCATCACCTTACTCTTTTCTATGTTCACTTTCAACTTTCGACCTTTACACAATCTCCCAAATTTGTCCACTAACCTTTGCAATTTTTCTTTAGAATCTCCCATAAGCACAGTATCATCAGCAAAAAGTAACTGTGTCGCTTCCCATTTAATTCCCCATAATTTAATCCCACCCCTCTCCCGAACACCCTAGCATTTACTTCTCTTACAACCCCATCTATAAATATATTAAACAACAATGGTGACATTACACATCCCTAAGACCTACTTTCACCGGGAAGTAGTCCCCCTCTCTTCTACACACCCTAACATGTATATACATACATATATATATATATATATATATATATATATATATATATATATATATATATAAATATATATATATATATATATATATATATATATATATATATATATATATATATATATATATATGGTATAAACCTTGGTAATAAATACCGACAAGTTGGTTTAGAAAGACACGTAAGCAAACACTATGACATATTGACTTAAGAAATCGTAATGACACGATTGCAAATAAACCATACCCCCGGCCGGGATTGAACCCGCGGTCATAGAGTCTCAAAACTCCAGCCCGTCGCGCTAACCACTAGACCAGCTAGCCACAATAAGATTCATCCAACTAGGTATATTTCTACACCATAGGAAAGTTAGCACAGGCACCTCTGTGACCACAAATGCAAGTTTTTACAGACGAATCTCCGGCAGTGAAGGGACTTGAGCTAGAGTTCGTCACGGCCACGCTAGCTGGAGATTCGTCTGTAAAAACTTGCATTTGTGGTCACAGAGGTGCCTGTGCTAACCTTCCTATGGTGTAGAAATATACCTAGTTGGATGAATCTTATTGTGGCTAGCTGGTCTAGTGGTTAGCGCGACGGGCTGGAGTTTTGAGACTCTATGACCGCGGGTTCAATCCCGGCCGGGGGTATGGTTTATTTGCAATCGTGTCATTACGATTTCTTAAGTCATGTTGACGGCAGTGAAGGGACTTGAGCTAGAGTTCGTCACGGCCACGCTAGCTGGAGATTCGTCTGTAAAAACTTGCATTTGTGGTCACAGAGGTGCCTGTGCTAACCTTCCTATGGTGTAGAAATATACCTAGTTGGATGAACCCTATTGTGGCTAGCTGGTCTAGTGGTTAGCGCGACGGGCTGGAGTTTTGAGACTCTATGACCGCGGGTTCAATCCCGGCCGGGGGTATGGTTGACTATGACATATTTATTAGAAAACGTTTCGGTCCTGGGACCTTGATCACTTCTCACGGTCTCAGGTCCGAAACGTTTTCTAATAAATATCCTAGTGTTTGCTTAAGTGTTTTACTAAACCATGTATATATATATATATATATATATATATATATATATATATATATATATATATATATATATATATATATATATATATATATATATACTGCCTATTCTGCCGAATAGGCAGAACTCCCTTAAAAAATAAACTTTAGCAAAACTTTTTTTTTTTTTTTTAGAACGCTGAATATTTTTCTTTGAGAATGATATAAAGATATTTAACACTGGACCAAAGGTAACTTAGAAAGTTAACCTGACCTTTGTGAAACTAACACAATTTTTTCCCACTTAACTCTACTTTATAAATCTGAAACCAAGACAACAGTGCATTAAGGTTCGCAATAAAGCTAACAGAATCCTTGGCTTCATATCAAGAAGTATAAATAATAGAAGTCCACAGGTTGCTCTTCAACTCTTTGGTTAGACCTCATTTAGACTATGCTGCTCAGTTCTGGTCACCGTATTACAGAATGGATAAAAATGTTCTGGAAAACGTACAAAGGAGGATGACAAAGTTGATCCCATGTATCAGAAATCTTCCCTATGAGGACAGACTGAAGGTCCTGAATCTGTCCACTCAAGTTCTGTATCCTGAATGCGTAATCTATTCACAGGATCTGGTCCCTTGAACATCATTGCAAGAGACTTCTCGGCGGAGATCTTGAGGCCTAGTTCCTTGCAAGACTGTGCAATTAGGTCCAACGCTCTCTGGACCTGTCGCTGCGTACCACTATGAAAGGGAAGGCTTGCAAGTTCCTGAATAAGAAAGTTAATAGGTCTGATGCCGTGCTCCTTCCTTAAGGGGATGATGTGTCCTGGACCTGACTAGGCTGGGTTAGTGACATAAGCCGGTAGGCGACTTGGACATGCCTCGCTCGGGCCAGTAGGCCTGCTACAGTGCTCCTTCTTTCTTATGTTCCTATATCCACCCTATAACAAAGTGGTTTTAAGCGAATACAGTGCTGCGATTGTCCGGGGATCGAACCCGCGACATTTACCTAGCCTCCCTGGACACTGGGTAAATTTCCAGACTCCTTCATATTAACAAAAGTTTTGATACTGCACTATGATCCCCAAAGTTTAAAGCAAATTTTATGTAAAAGTGCTTACTAGATTTTTGTCTCGGTTAACTTGGGTCTAATTATATATCAAACTTATATATTAACTCTGAAAGTTTGCCTCTCGTAAGAGAAATCTTTCTCCTTCTCTTCTTCTTCTTCTTCGTGTTTTGCATTTTCCTTCTCACTACCCTCCCTCTAATCTTTCTCATTCTCATTCCAGTTCTTCTTTCTCTATTTCCCACTTGTTCTCATTCGTTTGTTTCATATTCATCTTCGCGTGTTGTTCATCGATTATCTCTGAGGCTTTCCTGGTATCCGTTACGAATTTCTTATTTGTATTATTCAGTCTGTGAATATGGTCTACCTTCCTACCTGTCTACCTAGCTGCATGTCAGTGAGCCAGTGATCCCCTTACCTTCCTGTCTACCTGCCTGCTTGTCAGTGAGCCAATGATCTCTACCTCTCTAGCTGTCTGCATGTCAGTGAGCCAGTGATCACTTTACCTTCCTACCTGTCTACCTGCCTGCATGTCAGTGAGCCAGTGATCTCTACCTCTCTAGCTGTCTGCATGTCAGTGAGCCAGTGATCACTTTACCTTCCTACCTGTCTACCTGCCTGCATGTCAGTGAGCCAGTGATCACTTTACCTTCCTACCTGTCTACCTGCCTGCATGTCAGTGAGCCAGTGATCTCTCTACCTTCCTACCTGTCTACCTGCCTGCATGTCAGTGAGCCAGTGATCTCTCTACCTTCCTACCTGTCTACCTGCCTGGATGTCAGTCTCCCAGGTTCTCATAGCTTATCTTCCTGCTTGCTTGCACATTTATCTTCCAGTCAGTCTTAACTACTTCGTTGCCTTCCCGAGAAAAGTGTCTGCATGTGTGTCTACCAATGATTCTATCTCAACCTATTTGCTTACATATCTGCATATTTATCTTCAATTTTATCTCTGTCTACCTCCTAGTATACTTGACTTGATGTGCTTTCCATTGCCTTTCTGCATGATTGCCTCCCTTCATGACTATCTACTAAGGTATCTACATCTCTAAATGTCTACGTGCGTGCAATTATCTTTTTCTCGGGTTGTCAAGGACTTCTTGTCCGTGTCAATATCGGCTTGCATGTCCATGTCATTTTCTCTTAATCTCTGCTTGTTTGCCTTTATAGCTGTCTGCTCTCAGGCTACCTAAACACCTGCTTTCAGTGTCTGTCTGTTATTATGTCAGTCTGCGAATCTACATCTCTGCATATATGACTTTTTCATTTTTATAAATTTGTGAATTTTCATTCAACAATATTTAAGAAAGGCCAACTGACATTTAGTACTAATTAAGTTACCACTTCTGAGGACTTAATAATTATAAGTAGATGTTAATGTTAGAGCCAGAGCCATAAGCAGGGATGAGTTCACTCCTAGCACTGCTGTGAGAATGATAAAGTATAATTAGCAGATACCACAGACAGGTGGCAGCACTGTCCTATAAGGAAAACCTTAAGGCAAAATGCTTAGGTTACATTTTAAATCCCATATTTCGCTTTAAGTCTCGTCAATCTGTCAGTTAGTTTGTCAGTATTTTAGACTGTTTGTCAGTGAAGGCTTACTCAGTCCTGTAACAACTTCAGTCAGTATTATTTAGAAAATATAAAACACTTAAATATGAAATATTGATCCTACATTAAAGAAAATGAAAAATGAAATATATAAATATCTGAATTCAACGCTAATATATATAAAACTTGGGTGTCTGGTGTTGGTGACACTGTGTTGTTGAAATCGTAGCCGCTGCTGATGATGGGGGGGGGTCGCAGGTGTTGGTTACAACCCACTGGCTAGTTCTTCACAGTATAGCCGTGATTAATCCGTCCAGATGACAGGAAAGCAGGTTTTTTTCCACTGCAATGATGAGGGGTAATATCCTGCTACTTGCATACACAAACAGGTAAGTGGATCAGAATTTGGGACATCTCAGAACGTTAGTCCGTCTCCTTCAATTCTACTCGTTGACTGGCAGGTGACCCTCTCTGTCATCCAAGCTGGAAAGATAGACAGGTTACCCACTGCTTAAGAAATCACTCTCCATGATAAGTACAATACCTAAAAGATGTGGTGATTATTACAACAGTCAACTTAGAGCAAGACTGAAAGGACTAAGTTTATTATTGGTCAAAAGTGAAGCTTTCAACCAATAAATCCACTAGAATACAAGGCAGGCATGTACTTACAGTAGTGCTGGGAGCTGTGAGTCTAGTGATTACTGTTTGGACCGGAGCCCCACACGTCACCTTTCGAGGGGGGAGGGGTAAGGAGGGGAAGGGATTGCCGGAGCTAGACTGACCCTACCTTAACAAGCAGCCGGCAATGAAACTTATGTTACTATATACTCCATCGCTACTCCTATCTATTGAACTTTTCCCTCACATTGTCTGTCGATGTCTGTCTATTTGGCATATTGTCTGTTTCTCTTTAAACTTGCTATGTGCATGTATTTATACATATAATATATATATATATATATATATATATATATATATATATATATATATATATATATATATATATATATATATATATATTAGATGTATTATATATGTATTATATATATAATACATATATATATAAAGAGAAGCCTCGCCACAGCCCGTTGCCCAGCTCAACGGGAACCCCAAGTGCAGAGGTCTGACGGAAGTCAAAAGCATCCTGATGGAGCCACTATGCTACCTTGGAAGGATGGAAAGCAGATTGCCTGGGACTACACACGTGCCACCACATTGGCAGACACCTACTTGCCATATTCCGTAGTGGAAGGGGGTGGAGCTGCCAGCCAAAGGGAGACCCAGAAGATCCGCAAATATGAAGACGTTGTCCCTTGCTATACCTTCATCCCAATAGGGTCAGAAACCCTTGGAGCATGGGGCAAGTGTGCTCTAAAGTTCCTAATAGAGCTGGGTGAAAAGCTCTTCATAGAAACCAAGGACCACAGGGCGACCAGCTTCCTCTTTCAGAGACTCAGTATTGCGATCCAGAGAGGAAATGCCTGCAGCATTCTGGGCACCCGGTCCACCGCCGGGGAGCTGGACGAGGTATTCGAGATGTAGCTCTGAGTTACCTATGTTGTTTTACTTTCTATCGTATTTTTGTGAATGTTTTGTCAATGTATTTTGTCTTTAAATAAAATATATATAAAATATAGGGGGTGGTAGGAGAAAATTCTCAAACAGCTTCAGGGAGAACCTTGAGATTTCCCTGAAGCAAATTTATTCTTTTCTCTGAGGATGAGGGTCCCTATAACAGTTCTAGAGGTGGTACCTCCCTATCTATCTATAATATATATATATATATATATATATATATATATATATATATATATATATATATATATATATATATATAATATAGGAAGGTACCACCTTTGGAACTGTCCTGGAGACCCTCATCCTCAGAGAAAAGAATGAACTTGCTTTAGGGAAAACTCAAGGTTCTCTCTGAAACTGTTTGAAAATTTTCTCCAAAATACATTGATAAAAATACAATAAAGAGTAAAGCAACATAGATAACAACTCAGAGATGCATCTCAAATACTTCGTCCAGATACTCGGCGGTGGGTCGCGTGCCCAGAATGCTGCAGGCATTTCTCCTCTGGATCGCAACACTGAGTCTCTGAAAGAGGAAGCTGGCTGCCCTGTGGTCCTTGGTCTCTATGATGAGCTTTCCACCCCAGCTCTTTGAGGAACTTTAGAGCACACTTGCCCCATGCTCCAAGGGTCTCCGACCCCTATTAGAATGAAGTTATAGCAAGGGGGAAGGCCTTCATATTTGCGGGTCTTCTGGGTCTCCCTATAACTGGCAGGTCCACCCCCTTCCACTACGGAGTATGGCAAGTAGGTGTCTGCCAATGTGGCAGCACAGGTGTAGTCCAAGGAAATCTGCTTTCCATCCTTCCAGGGCAGCATAGTGGCTCCATCTGGATGCTGTGACTTCCGTCAGACCTCTGCACTTGGGGTTTCTGTTTGGCTGGGTAACGGGCTGTGGCGAGGCTTCTCTTTATGACCTCCTCATGTCTCGCATACTTCCCTTTTGCTGTGTGACACACGAGACCATGAAGTCCGAATTGATCAGCCGTCGCCCTGCTGCAATTATACCAATGTTCGGTGAGGATGGGGGCGGCTAGGCGAAGAGCAACACCAATCCGAATGACCTGTGGGTCGAGTCGCGTGCCCAGGGAGGAATTGGGAACAGCTAGAAGGAAATCTCCTGAGTGTGGTGCCTTCACCGCTAGGAGATGAGCTTTGTCCTTTCTCGAAGCGCTGGTGAGCATTATGTTGGCGATTTTTTTTTTCGTGATCGGTATGTTCCCGTGGAAGTGTTTGTGCTCTTTGGGAGGAGCTGATCTACTGGAGGAGTCTGCAGGGTTGTCCCACCAACTGGCTGCATCAGTGAACCTTGGGTCTTGAGCTCCTACCGCGTCTCTCAAGCATTCAGAGACAATCTTCTTGACTAATCGACTGGAAACCAAACACAAAGACAGAAATGCAGGTAAAGCTACCTGAGTTGCTTTGCGCACCCTTATACCTCCCAGTCGCACTGGGAAGGTTGCCTGAACCCATTGCCGATCCTCTAGTGACAGATTCAGTGCCTTCTTAAAGGTTGATCTCAGGTGTGAGTCATATTCGTCGAGTGTTGAGTTGTCAAAAGAGGCTGCGCACCTCAGTGAGTCTAGGCATAGTAAGACACCTTCTCATTAGATACAGGGCATTATGGGCATTAAGATCGCTTATTCTCTCCTCCATTCTCTTCAGGTCATTCAATTTGTCCTTGAGGACCGTGTCGATGGCCTGGTGACCCAGTGGTTCTCCCTAGAGGGTACTGTTGGATGGAGTGGTACTAAAGACTTCTAGGAGGATTGTTCACACAGCATTGGTTATTTCCTGGTTCGTTGTGATGATTTCACACTTGGAGGGATTGAGGATGAGTCCCAAGGCTTCTCCCTATGTCTTCACCAGTTGTAGGTCCTCTAACAGGGACTCTTGAGTACCTACCAGAGTGCCATCATCCAGGTACCAGATGTTGAGCTCGTTGCATATGCTGGAAGATAGTTCTCTTACTGCTAAGCAGAAGAGAAGTGGAGCGAGTTATTCACCCTGCTGAAGACCCTCTGATGAGGGAATTTCAAGGGCAGAGGCCTTTTGTTTTTAGGGATTTTAAGACTGAAGTTGAAAACTTATGGAAATTAAAATTTTACTTACCAAAAAAATAGTGCAAAATTCTGCCAACATGTTGATGCAATCAACCTGTTTCTATCATATTTCTAAGTATGTTTTTTTTTTAAAAATGTAATTTTTGTTTTTGCTGTCATCAAGAGGACATGTTGGCAGTGTTCTTTTCTTTTTTTTTTTTTACTCCAAAAATTACTATTGTTATGACTGTTTCTTTCCTAATATTCAACATGGCAAGTTGCGTGAGGACTAAAGTGAAGAGGACGGATTTGATGCCGCTCAGTTGCGTCTGGGTTGTCAACAATGACAGGGGTTTGCAACACGCTCAGATTTGACTTTTCATGTCCATAGAGTTTTATAGGAAAAAAAAATATGAATAACTCAGGAATAAGTTCTTGACATTTGTTTTATTTTTTCAAAGGGTAATAATAGGAGTGTCATGATTTTTTTCACACATTATTGATGAATGATGGTTCTATTAATATTCAGAGGTGATTTGCAATATGTTTTACCATTTTGTTTTTGACTCTTATTCTTCCAAATACACCTAAAAAAAAAAAAAAAAAATTACAATGCAATCTATTGACATTTCTCAAAAAAAAGTTTGAAATTTAGGTAATCTAACTCTTTATCTTTCATCTGATGTTGACTAGAACATAGTACATCCTACCAATTTTGTAGGCCAAGGAGGGTTTTATGATAAATACAATTTTGCAATGTCTTGCAACTTTGCAATAAGAAGTCAATACAAACACGTGTGTTGGATGCAAACTGCTTTTTAAATCACAGGATAAAGTTTCATTTGAAATTGGACAAAAAAAAAAAAGAAAAAAAAAAAAGAACTGAAGGTTTGCTGTAGCCGGGTGAAATGAAGGAAAAAAGACAGGGGAACTGATCCTGAACAGCCAGCAAGACAACATCTCTCTTCACAATATTAATGGTGTTTCTAAAATCAAGCGTGACTACGGCCTTGTCTTCTGGTAGGTCTGTAGTGTAGTGCCCTACCTCATGAGCTGCGGCTTCACTGCCTTGAGAGACCCAAAAGCCCAGTTGCTTTTGGGTCTCTCAAGGCTGGAGTAAACTGGAAGCTTCTAGGCGAATGTTTCTTACTGCTGCTTTGGCAACAATACACAGAAAAGTGTTACTAACAGCAATGGGTCTGATTCCCCCATCCTTCTTCTTCAAAGTGCATAATGAGGCTCCAAGACAGAAAGGTTTAATTTCTTCTGTGATTCGCCCAGCCAGGCAGTTGTTGACGAAAGTTGTTAACTCGGTGAGAGGAATTAATGCAGATGCACTGAGTACTGTATTTACCATCTCTTTGAGGTGTTGTGGTCGAATTCCAGCGTAACCTCCTGCAGATTCTGCTGGAAATGACACTATTGCATTATAGACTTCCGATTCTGGCAAAATTAATTGTTAAGTGTTTTCCTCAGAGTTGTGGCTGACGGCTATGGTGTCCCTTGTTGGATGAATGACGAGTGTCATTCTCTCGGCAGTTGGAGTTACAGCAGAGGTTCGTCTAAGCGCCCCCAGACTTGTTTCTCTACATATAACTGTATTCTGAAGGTCTGGAGGTGAAGTGAAACAAATCTCGATGGGAATAGTAGCAGGTACGATTCTGTAGAACATCACGAGTGACGAGCATAAGAGCTTTCTGTACAAGAGGGCTCGGTCGCTCGGGCTGACTGATAACAGCTGGCAAACGCACTGGTCACATCGGGTGACTTAGCACAGTGGTGCTACTCAGGTCTGGCTCAGACCTCACTGCACACATGGAAACTACACACACCCGCGGTACATGCGGTACACTATGATGTGAGAAAACTGAGAGGAAATAATTAACATACGACATACATCTTCTCTAAATCTTCTCGACAATACTGAAATAATTACTAGAACACTCATGTGGCATCATGTGATGTCGCGAGGAGACGTCAGCAGCACTGTGACGTCAGCAGACATCTCGAGGTGACGCCAGGCAGACATCGTGCAGGGCAGCAGACCACGGCATGTGGCCTGGGAGATCTGGTAACTCAGGTGGCTTGTAGATGCACGTGACATCGCCCACACTCACGTGGCATCGGGATCCACATGGCGTTGTGATCTACATGGCATGCTGATCCACGTAGCTTCGAGTGACCTCGGGCACTCGGATACACAGCTCTGGCAATGAATTCACACGAAAACAGCAGAAAACACAGCAGAGGGGGTGGGCAGTGGTGAGTGTATGGTAGACGGGTGAGCGTGAGTAGGGTGAGCATGGGCAAGTTGAGGAACGGCCACTTCCTCCTCCTCCTCCCCCACCCACAAACACGTGGAGAAGCTCACACTGGACGCAGAAATCACCACAAAACTCACCTCTGGCTTGCTGAAACAGCTGTGCTGAGCTGAACAACAGCAGCAACATACAAGTGACACTGAACACGTGACTTGAGAAACATCGTGGGACGCTGTAGCGTGGGGTCACTGGGACGCCACTTACAATTCTCGAAGAAATTCGGCAAATTTCGGTTAGATCATGCTTGTACCTGTGTCTGGATGCTCACACGTGCAGACACGACATCAGGATAACTCGTTGAGAGACGGATGCTTCTTGCACGGGATGATGAATTGTAGATGACTTCATACCTCTTCCTTCCTCTCTCTGGGCAAACACAACTGCTGCGACCACCGCTTCCCACCAATGTTTAATGAGTTTATTTGGTGCTCTGGTAGCGGGGAGTAAATGATATGTCTTCGGAGGCTTCTTACTTTATTTGTAATGTCGTGGTGGGTACACAGGCTTGTGTGTTGTGCCCATGGCCCGGGCAGGGCCATCCCACGAGAGCGAGCTAGTAGGACTACTTCTTGACTGAGTGAAGGGTGTCCCCACAGTGAGAGAGTGGCAAGGGCAGGCAGGCTGGCGTGCCCACCGAGAGGCCTGGCTGCAGAGGGCAGCATATTAGTGCTGTGAAATATGAACTAAGCTGGCAGACAGCATAGGCTGTCTGTGCAGACAGTACAGGCTGTCTACAATATATATATATATATATATATATATATATATATATATATATATATATATATATATATATATATATATATATATATATATATATATATATATATATGCAAAACAACCACTCTGAAAGAATAGAGAAATTCCAAGCACTTTCGTGACTACTCACATTATCAAGGAACTTGGAATTTCTCTATTCTTTCAGAGTGGTTGTTTTGCATATTTTGAAATCACCTGTTTACTGTGATCTTATTGCATATATATATATATATATATATATATATATATATATATATATATATATATATATATATATATATATATATATGTCGTGCCGAATATGTAAAGCTGGTCAATTAGCAAGAACTCATTTAAAATTAAGTCCTTTCTAAAATTTTCTCTTATACGTTTAAAGATATATTTTTTTCATTAATGTTGATGTAAAAATTTATAATTTTGCACCAAAAGGAACTTAGAAAACTTACCTAACCTTATTATAACAAGCGCAATTTATTTTAGCCTAACCCAACTAAATATACTTTAGATTTGTTTACAATAATTTAATACTAAACAAACACAGTGAAATATATTTTTTTCGTTAGGTTCAGAATGATTTTGGCGAAATTATTGCATACACAAATTTTCACTTGCCCTGTATGGCAAGATGAGCGTTGCTATTTAAGCCTAGATCGCAAGTTATGCCTATTCGGCACGACATATATATATATATATATATATATATATATATATATATATATATATATATATATATATATATATATATAATATAGGGAGGTACCACCTCTATAGCTGGACTGGGGACCCTCATCCTCAGAGAAGACAATATACGTACCTCAGGGAAAATTCAAGGTTCTCCTCAGAGCTATTTGAATATATATATATATATATATATATATATATATATATATATATATATATATATATATATATATATATATATATATATATACATATATATAAAACTGGTCAGTTAGCAAGTCCTTTTTAAAATTTTCTCTTATACGTTTAAAGATATATTTTTTCATTAATGTAAATGTAAAAAATTTTAATTTTGCTCTAAACGAATCTTAGAAAACTTACCTAACCTTATTATAACAACAACAATTTATTTTAGCCTAGCCTAACTAAATATATTTTAGATTTGTTTACAGTAGTTTAATACTAAATAAATATAGTGAAATATATTTTTTTCGTTAGGTTCAGAATGATTTTGGCGAAATTATTGCGTACACAAATTTTTACTTGTCCTATATGGCAAGATGAGCGTTGCTATTTAAGCCAAGATCGCAAGTTCTGCCTATTCGGCACGACATGTATATATATATATATATATATATATATATATATATATATATATATATATATATATATATATATATATATATATATATATATATATATATATATATATATGTCGTGCCGAATATGTAAAGCTGGTCAATTAGCAAGAACTCATTTAAAATAAAGTCCTTTCTAAAAATTTCTCTTATACGTTTAAAGATATATTTTTTTCATTAATGTTGATGTAAAAATTTATAATTTTGCACCAAAAGGAACTTAGAAAACTTACCTAACCTTATTATAACAAACGCAATTTATTTTAGCCTAACCCAGCTAAATATATTTTAGATTTGTTTACAATAATTTAATATTAAACAAACACAGTGAAATATATTTTTTTTCGTTAGGTTCAGAATGATTTACGAGAAATTATTGCATACACAAATTTTCACTTGCCCTGTATGGCAAGATGAGCGTTGCTATTTAAGCCAAGATCGCAAGTTATGCCTATTCGGCCCGACATATATATATATATATATATATATATATATATATATATATATATATATATATATATATATATATATATATATATATATATATATATATAAAGATGAAAATACAACCACTGAGTCATAGTTCTAGGCTTCTCGTTTTGCAATTAAGATTTCCTTAGGAGGTTGCAATTTCGTCTTTGCGAATTATTCTTTCCTTAGACCCTAATTTGCAATTAGCTACACAACTTAATTATCTCAATAATAAAGTTCTTGGAAAACGGGGAGTAAAACTCTTTTAATTAATTCTTCTTTAAGTTAGGATAACAGATGATGAACTGGGACTCGGTAAACAATTTTGGAACATCAAATCTTGCTAGTGTAAGATCATTCGACAGGTTCAGATACTGCGATTTATTAGTGAGGTCAACGTTGCTTTTTTTATGTGGTTTCAGAAATGCCCTTTGGATAAGTTATATATGGAAGACCTCATAGCTAATAACAGATCTCACTGGAACTTCTGGTTTATATGTTTTAATCAAGTCGTACGTATAGGGGAATGTAACAGACACTTAGCTGATATCTGTTTAATTAATTCCTCATTACCTCTAATTAAAGTTTTAAGTTGTTTGTTAAACTTACTATTAACCTGGCCGAGCGGGTTCTTTCTAAGGGGAACGTAAATTCAACTGTCTTCTAATAATATGTTGATATTGCTTCTATAATTCACCTTGTCCATAATTACCGCATTCGCCTTATCTGCTTTCATAAGAAATGTAGGAACTTTCCTCAGTTCTTGCTAACACCTAACAAACCGATGAGGAATGTTTGGTTCCACAGGTCTAAACAAAGCCCCATATACCAGCCCTTTGCACATGTTGAATGTTTCCGTTGATGTATCTATCACCTTGTTTAATAACAAAAAAAAAAAAAAGGCACAATACCGTGACTGGAACGATACACAAATAACCCGCACATAGAAGAGAGGAGCTTACGACATTTCGGTTCGACTTGGACCATTTACAAAGTCCCACTCGTCGTCGTCGTAAGCTCCTCTCTTCTATGTGCGGGTTATTTGTGAATCACCTTGTTTTCCAGACTGCATAAAAGCATAGCAAGACCAACATAATTAGTGTCCTCACTAGTCAGCTGGAAACTTATCCCATATCCTGACGATGTCTGTTGGTCCTGCGTAAGCTCAATAATAGACAGGTTAATGGTAAAATCCGGGGTTAGCGTGATGGGTCCAACCACTTTGTGCTATGATATTTAATTATTCATCATTAAAAAATGCAGTTTTGCGTCTTATTGTTCTCAAACCCCTCTATACATAGTCTAGTAAATTATCTTGCCATTTAAGTGGGACCATGTTGGAAAACCTTTGTTTAGCTTAACTAACTTCAATAAATATTTTTCTCGGTGTTTTAGCAAATCAATATTCACAGAAAGGACTAACCTGCGTAGTTTGGCGAACAGTCGATGAAAGCTTAACCAACCTTTTCCGTAGCATCGATTTCAGTACGAGCTGTTACTGAGGCACTTACACAAAAAACAATAATTTTAATGACTCTTTATGGGCTTTAAAAAGAAGAGATTTTTATGAGGTAACAGCAAATGAGAAGGCAGCAAAAAGTCTTGAGAATTGGGAAAAGAGTTGGCGAATGGTATTCATAATACAATAATAATACAAGCGATACGAGATGTAAAAACAACCACGGCGGGAAGTTGAATAAAAGCTCTAGACCTTTTGTTTTGCAATCTACACTTCATCAGGAGTTTGCAATGTTGCAGGAGTAGAAACTCCAGGCAGGAGTCAGTTATTACATGTTAGTTATTAAAAAATGCCTTCAGACTGCAATATGTTTCGTTATAATGGATTTTAAATTCTGTTTTTATATGTTCATGACAATACGTTTTGGGAATTTTCCTAACTCATTATTCACCTCAATCAAATGTATTTAATGGGAGACTGAGATATTGTTTTCATACGAAAATATTTTGTTCTAGTCACAGTAATATATTGTGGAAAAGCTTATTCAATTGTTCTCTAACTAGTCAAAGGAAGTTAATTAAAGAGAATGGATGGTAGGCAAACCCCACCACTACACGAGAGGGACGTACCTAATTCACACTGTCTCAAAACAAAGGCGCATCCAATTTCATCTACCCTGTCTTTATAAGCGATGAGGCAAACCAAAACACTACTCTTTAGCAGACGCCGGTCCAGCAAAAAGAGCAGACAGGCAGGCAGACAAGCAGACACTCTGTAAACCTTAGATTATCCATGTGGAATTCTGACACTTAAAACAGTCCAAATGATTTGTATAAGAATCTGGCATTAGGTTATGAACAATGCTTTCACTTATATAAGCACTATATCTGAACATTCCTAATCTATTGTTATATTGCGATAGGTTATCATGTTTTATATCTAATTCAAAAGCATTTCTTTCCAGTTAGGAGGAACTAGGAACTAGGACTCTGACTTCTAACCATTTTGCAGGGTTATTGCATGCCCATGTGTGGTTAAGAGTGGCATTAGTTTCCTGAGCTGTTGAGATTTTGTATCAGTGATATGTTAACCTAACTTAAAGGGTTAACGAGTCTGTCCCACGTAAGTTGAAACTATTACACACGCCTCTGTAATCAACAAAACAATTTTCGGTGGAATTCTTAATTAACTTTCTTGTAACCATAAATGAATTCTTAAACACTACATGTTGACATGTAGTCTACGAAAGAGAAGCTTCACATAGCATACTTTAGAAATGTAATGACTCAAACCTACAACAATTATAATCAAATAACTCCATAACACATTTGTATGTATGACTGTATGTATATATGTATGTATGTATGTAGGTGTGCAAGTATGCATACATGCATAAATACGCATGTATTTATGTTTGTATTTATCTCTGTATGTATATAGGCAGGCATACATGTATGTATATATGTAGGTTTGTATGTATGTATGTATGTAGGTAGGAAGGTAGGTACGTACGTACGTACGTAGGTGGGTAGGTAGGTAAGCATGCATGTATTCGAACTTTTTCCAGCTACTTAATATACTTAATTATTGTTGGTTCTTCACTGGCTGTGTCCTGCAGGACAAGCCTGACATAAATTGAATTTAAAATTGTGTGTGCGCGCGCGCGCGCGTGTGTGTGTATACTCGCCTATTTGTACTCGCCTATTTGTGGTTTTAGGGGTCGATTCATAGCTCCTGGACCCGCCTCTTCACTGATTGCTACTAGGTCCTCTCTCTCGCTGCCCTATGAGCTTCATCATACCTCGCCTTAAAACTATGTATGGTTCCCGCCTCCACTACGTCACTTTCTAGGCTATTCCACGGCCTGACTACTCTATGACTGAAGAAATGCTTCCTAACATCCCTTTGATTCATCTGAGTCTTCAACTTCCAATTGTGACCTCTTGTGTCTGTGTCCCATCTCTGGGACATCCCGTCTTTGTCCACCTTGTCTATTCCGCGCAGTATTTTATATGTCGTTATCATGTCTCCCCTGACCCTCCTGTCCTCCAGTGTCGTCAGGCCGATTTTCCTCAACCTTTCTTCGTAGGAAAATCCCCTTAGCTCTGGGACTAGTCTTGTTGCAAACCTTTGCACTTGCTCTAATTTCTTGACTTGCTTGACCAGGTGTGGATTCCAAACTGGTGCTGCATACTCTAGTATGGGCCTGACGTAAATGGTATACAGAGTCTTGAACGATTCCTTACTGAGGTATCGGAACGCTATCCGTAGGTTTACCAGACGCCAGTATGCTGCAGCAGTTATCTGATTGATGTGCACCTCAGGAGATATGCTCGGTGTTATACTCACCCCCAGATCTTTTTCCTTGAGTGAGGTTTGCAGACTTTGGCCTTCTAAACTATATTGTGTCTGTGGTCTTCTTTGCCCTTCCCCAATCTTCATGACTTTGCATTTGGCAGGGTTAAACTCAAGGAGCCAGTTGCTGGACCAGGCTTGTAGCCTGTCCAGGTCTCTTTGTAGTCCTGCGTGATCCTCATCCGATTTGATTCTTCTCATTAACTTCGCATCATCTTCAAACAAGGACACTTCTGAGTCTATCCTTTCCGTTATGTCGTTCACATATACCAAGAACAGCACAGGTCCTAGGACTGACCCCTGTGGAACCCCGCTTGTCACAGGCGCCCACTCTGACACCTCGTCGCGTACCATGACTCGTTGTTGTCTCCCTGTCAGGTATGTGCGTGTGCGTGTGTGTGTATGTGTGTGTGTGTGTGTGTGTGTGTGTGTGTGTGTGTGTGTGTGTGTGTGTGTGTGTGTGTGTGTGTGTGTGTGTGCGCGCGTGTGTGTGCGTGTGCGTGTGCGTGTGTGTGTGTGTGTGTGTGTACGAAATGAAGTATATTTAGTTACTTATTATCTTCCAGGATTGATTTAGCAAATGTAAAAAAAAAACAATAAGATATTAATGAAAATAAGTGAATGCAAACTATCAAACAACTGTAATACATACTTATTATTTTTCTGATCAAACAATTGTAACTGAAAATCAATCAAAGTAACTGAAACAGTAATTGACTTTGAATCATACAGTTGCTCTGAACCTGATCTCGTCTCCACTCTCAGTAGCTGTTTCACACAAAAACACAGGAAGTTACATCAAAACTCATTTTCACACTTCCAGGAGATCCACTTACGACCATCTGATTCCTTTGTTTACAATATGTACTTCTGGTGAGGATCAGACTATTTAAGTTACTATCCTCTCACTTGTTACTTATCAGGGGAGTTTTTTCTTGTTTTGAGAACAACTATCATGGAATGCGAATATTATATAGGAATATAATAAATAAATTACTGAATTAATGAGCCTGAAATGTTTAAAAAAATGTTTAATATAGTTAAAATTGTTTAAAAGAAAAACATAGAGACAAGTAGATAGTGAAGACAGTCAGGATAGGTAACTTTTGGTTGAGTCTCTAAAACAGTTTCCCTATAGAAAACACCAAGACTTTTATTTTCACTGTGAATAAGGTTCAAGGATAAGCGACTCTGAATGGTTGTAAAAGGTCACTGAAGCTGTCTCACATTCCAGTTTGTTAGAAGGCAGCACAGAACCGAAGTAAATACGTAGGCTCGAAAAAATAAAAGAAAGGCCGAAGTAGTTGTCTTCTTTCCTTTTAGATACATTAATTCTTGAAGAGTTGGATAATCTGTTCCAACATTTTTCTGCTATTGATCAAACCCAAACTAAAGCGTAAAACAAGTACAGAGGTTACCAGATGTTCACACCAAAAATTACATAATGAGTTGAAAGCAAAATTAAAAAAGAATTACATAAAAATCTACGGTAAATATTCATTAATGGTAACCATGAAATATTATTATCCCAAGTCTAAGATAATATAATAAAAAAATGAGGAACGAGTTCAGTCTTACATTGCCTATAACTAGAAATCTAAAACTATACCAGTGAACTTATAAAGTACATGTCTCAAGTACTGGAATCTCATCTGGCAAATAATAGTAACCATTGTGCCAAAATCAGGAAAATAAAGTGTGCCATGGTGGTGCCAAGGGTGTTAGGGAGTCAGAGTGCCGTCTGCGAATACCATAGAAATTTTTGTTAGAGGAAAGAAAGCCCCACTGAAAACTGAGTATAATACACAGTGGAACAGTGTATAAGACAGTGGTACTGTAGTGTATAGATAAGTCACCTAAATTAATGGGATGAAACTAAGAGGAAACATGCTAATATTATGAACTAGTGTGGTAAACAGGCGCCAGCACACGCAGCTCCATACCTTTAAAAATCTTCCTACAAGCTGCTAATTTACACTACTTATAATTCAGTGATACCATTGCGTACGAATTTATGGAAATAGGGAAAGCAAGGATTTTAATAATACAATATTACAGTGATATTATAGTGTAAGTACAGTGCCCCATCCAGTGTACCCATAATGGCTGTTCTACGGTTTATGGTGTCAGTATAGGAAATTGTTGCAGCTAAACGTGAACGCAGTTATCAGTGAATGTATATATATATATATATATATATATATATATATATATATATATATATATATATATATATATATATATATATATATATATATATATATATGTAAGATGGACAGATGAACAAGGAGGCTTTAGGAAAGGTAGGGGGTGTGTGGACCAGGTGTTTACAGTGAAACATATAAGTGAACAGTATTTAGATAAGGCTAAAGAGGTCTTTGTGGCATTTATGGATTTGGAAAAGGCGTATGACAGGGTGGATAGTGGGGCAATGTGGCAGATGTTGCAAGTGTATGGTGTAGGAGGTAGGTTACTGAAAGCAGTGAAGAGTTTTTACGAGGATAGTGAGGCTCAAGTTAGAGTATGTAGGAAAGAGGGAAATTTTTTCCCAGTAAAAGTAGGCCTTAGACAAGGATGTGTGATGTCACTGTGGTTGTTTAATATATTTACAGATGGGGTTGTAAGAGAAGTAAATGTGAGGGTCTTGGCAAGAGGCGTGGAGTTAAAAGATAAAGAATCACACACAAAGTGGGAGTTGTCACAGCTGCTCTTTGCTGATGACACTGTGCTCTTGGGAGATTCTGAAGAGAAGCTGCAGAGATTGGTGGATGAATTTGGTAGGGTGTGCAAAAGAAGAAAATTAAAGGTGAATACAGGAAAGAGTAAGGTAATGAGGATAACAAAAAGATTAGGTGATGAAAGATTGAATATCAGATTGGAGGGAGAGAGTATGGAGGTGAACGTATTCAGATATTTGGGAGTGGACGTGTCAGTGGATGGGTCTATGAAAGATGAGGTGAATCATAGAATTGATGAGGGAAAAATAGTGAGTGGTGCACTTAGGAGTCTGTGGAGACAAAGAACTTTGTCCTTGGAGGCAAAGAGGGGAATGTATGAGAGTATAGTTTTACCAACGCTCTTATATGGGTGTGAAGCGTGGGTGATGAATGTTGCAGCGAGGAGAAGGCTGGAGGCAGTGGAGATGTCATGTCTGAGGGCAATGTGGGGTGTGAATATAATGCAGAGAATTCGTAGTTTGGAAGTTAGGAGGAGGTGCGGGATTACCAAAACTGTTGTCCAGAGGGCTGAGGAAGGGTTGTTGAGGTGGTTCGGACATGTAGAGAGAATGGAGCGAAACAGAATGACTTCAAGAGTGTATCAGTCTGTAGTGGAAGGAAGGCGGGGTAGGGGTCGGCCTAGGAAGGGTTGGAGGGAGGGGGTAAAGGAGGTTTTGTGTGCGAGGGGCTTGGACTTCCAGCAGGCGTGCGTGAGCGTGTTTGATAGGAGTGAATGGAGACAAATGGTTTTTAATACTTGACGTGCTGTTGGAGTGTGAGCAAAGTAACATTTATGAAGGGATTCAGGGAAACCGGCAGGCCGGACTTGAGTCCTGGAGATGGGAAGTACAGTGCCTGCACTCTGAAGGAGGGGTGTTAATGTTGCAGTTTAAAAACTGTAGTGTAAAGCATCCTTCTGGCAAGACAGTGATGGAGCGAATGATGGTGAAAGTTTTTCTTTTTCGGGCCACCCTGCCTTGGTGGGAATCGGCCAGTGTGATAATAAAATATATATATATATATATATATATATATATATATATATATATATATATATATATATATATATATATATATATATATATATATATATATATGCAAAACAACCACTCTGAAAAAATAGAGAAATTCCAAGCGCTTTCGTGACTACTCACATTATCAAGGAACAATGAAAGTAAAGCATCCAAGGAAGCTATATAAGGGGTCTGGCCAGCACCTCACTATCAGATCCCACAACGGTTAAACACCTGACGCGCGCCGACCCAACTTGGATAGGTCCTTTGCACAACTCACCCACAAACTATTCTACCCAAGAAAATTAAAAAATTATTTGTCCAGTGTATTATTAAATTCTTCCCAAATTAATAATACACTGGACAAATAATTTTTAAATTTTGATCTTATTGCATATATATATATATATATATATATATATATATATATATATATATATATATATATATATATATATATATATATATATATATATGTCGAGCCGAATAGGCAGAACTTGCGATCTTGGCTTAAATAGCAACGCTCATTTTGCCATATAGAACAAGTGAAAATTTGTGTATGCAATAATTTCGCCAAAATCATTCTGAAGCTAACGAAAAAAATATATTTCACTGTGTTTGTTTTGTATTAAATTATTGTAAACAAATCTAAAATATATTTAGTTGGGTTAGGCTAAAATAAATTGTTTTTGTTATAATAAGGTTAGGTAAGTTTTCTAAGATTCTTTTGGTGCAAAATTATAATTTTTTACATAAACATTAATGAAAAAATATATCTTTAAACGTATAAGGGAAAATTTTAGAAAGGACTTAATTTTAGATGAGTTCTTGCTAATTGACCAGTTTTACATATTCGGCATATTTGCATATATATATATATATATATATATATATATATATATATATATATATATATATATATATATATATATATATATATATATATATATATGCAAGGAATTCGCAAGAGCAGGCGATATATACACAAACACTGATCTCTGGCTGAAGGAGACTCAAACCTACGAACCTTGGAACAAGGTACGCAGTGCTTTACCAATCTTCCCAACACTGGACCAATACTTTGGAGTCCAGCTTGCGCTAGACTTTGATCCAAGGCAGCCAGCTTTCAGGGAGAAGGCTTACAGCTTTTTCTTCTCATCCCCTGCATGCATCAGTCTTACTAGAGATATTAACAATACATGGAATATCTCTAATAAGGCTGATGCATGTAGGGGATGAGAGGAAAAAGCTGTAAGCCTTGTCCCTGAAAGCTGGCTTCCTTGGATCATAGTCTAGCGCAAGCTGGACTCCAAGGTATTGATTGGTCCAGTGTGGGTAGATTGGTAAAGCACTGCGTACCTTGTTCCAAGGTTCGTAGGTTCGAGTCTCCTTCAGCCAGAGATCAGTGTTTATATATATATATATATATATATATATATATATATATATATATATATATATATATATATATATATATATATATATATAATGTGTGTGTGTGTGTGTATACGAGTGACAAAGGAACAATGAATCAACCTGGAAAGAGTTATACAGTAAAAAAAATAAAGTTAAATGCAAAGAAAATATGATACGTTACCATCCCCAGAAGGAACGCGGAATGTCACGTGACCTCTTCCATTCCCATACGATCCCCACCCACGACCAAAACATAATCACTCACTACCCACCACAACTCACCCACTAACCACAAGCCTCGGTTCTATAAGTATATCTCATACTACTGTCACCAGTACAGAGCAGAAAGGTAAAGTGGAAATTGGATTTTTTTCGTGAAATGCGGAGTGAAGTAGGATACGGGCAGGATGTCAGCACGTTATACCTGTTGGATATGTAAAAATATCCTTGGATTGAAATCCAGGATCACAGGCAACCTGTGCTTTTCCAAACATCGTATCTTTTGTGCAAGAGTAAACACTGCCTGGAAAAATGACACTCAACCAGCAAGATGTTTCTGCATTTGCAATCAAGATATGGAACTGTGGATAGGTATCAGGAAGGTGCTCAGGAGAGTAATAAATAATAAGAACGAAAACAAAGAGGAACTTTTGGGCAGTCTACCCAAGATATATACAACATGGGGGCAAGGGAGAGGAGAAGAACTTTAAATACAGAATGCCCATACGACAACAAATGACTCGGAATTAAATAGCTACCCACCGATAAAAGTAAAGGAAACAAAAACGTCAGCTAGTCCAAACCCCCTACCAAAGTGGTATCCCAGACCCACCCCTCTAACCAATCCCGAGCCCTAGTGCTAACTCAGACTCAGCCCCCAGCCTTTGTGCTAGTTCAGACTCTGCTAGGGACTTACCAAAGCCAACACTAAAATCTTAAATATACAACCATCATTGCACAGGACCATTGCTCACATTGCAGAAATAGTGATGGAGGAGTCTTCGTCTTCAGGGGAAATTACTTGTCTCCTGGAAGCAGAAGGGGGTGGCTCTAGCTTGGCTACCGAAGATTGTTGTGTAGTCCTGGAATCTGTACAAATTGAGAACACATCTATCACAAATTCTACCCAACAAAAAACAAAATGGTGCAAATTCTATGTTAGGGGCATCTGTAAGCATTAATATCAGGAAAAACAAATGAGACATGCAACTACGAGCATCCCAAAAAGTGTCGCGACCTCCTGTCTAAGGAAGTGTGTCGTTCTTCCTCCCGCAAATTCTTTCACCAGGAAACGTGCCACTCTTTAGTCCTCCAAAAACAGTGCTACAACACCAACTGCCCCACATACATCTTAAAGGGACCAGGAAGTACAGACCCCATAAGACAAATTATAGCAGTTACGACAACCTCACTCCAAGTGATTTTTGGCGAGAGGAAACGAACAAAGAAAATGCAAGGTAATAACCAAAATAGTTCACTACTTTGGAGACTTGTTGAGTTAGAGGTACAGCCAGTGTCCGCTCTCATGTCCCTTAAGTACCATAACTACTGATGCCAACAACAAAATCCCCCCAATAAACACAATACGACCTCGGAAAACAATACGATGCTCAGTGAAGACAAATTCCAACTACTCCGTTATGGAAAACTGTAGGAGATGATTTGAACTGAGTATACTATAAACTCTAAATCATACAGTAGAGCGGAAAAGTAATGGGAAGGACCTGGGAGTGGTAATCTTTGAGGATCTCACTTTCAAGGATCACAACAGTGCCACTATCACATTTACGAAGAAAATGATCGGAAAGTTAATGAGAACATTCAAAACAAGAGATGCAAAGCCAGTGATGACCCTTTTTAAATCAGTTTTTCTCTCCAAGCTGGAATACTGCTGTACATAAACATCTCCATTCAAAGCAGGTAAAATTGCAGATCTAGAGAATGTACAGTGAACCTTTACTGCACTTGCACTTTTAAGTTCCGTTAAACACCTTAACTACTGGGAATGCTTGAAAGCACTTGACTTGTACTCGCTGGAACGTAGGCGAGAAAAATATATCATAATATACACTTAGAAAATTATTGAAGGAATGTTCTCTAATCTTATTGTACCATTGGTACAATAAGATAAAACACAATAAGTGTCCAGGAGCCCAAGATTGTTTAACATCCTCCCACCAACCAAGAGGGAGCCGAACAGATACTTAAAGTCGGTGCTGGATCAGCCGGGCTATGGTTCGTATGTAGAACTGCGTTCGGCAAGCAGTAACAGCCTGGTTGATCAGAGCCTGATCCACCGGAAGGTCTGGTCGTGGACCGGGTCTGTGGTCTTCTTTGCCTTCCACAGTCTTCTTGACTTTACACTTGGTGGGGTTAAACTCCAGGAGCCAGTTTCTGGACCAGGCTGCCCAAATCCCTTTGTAGTTTTGCCTGGTCCTTGTCCGATTGAATTCTTCTCATCAACTTCACATTATCTGCAAACAGGGACGCTTCTGAGTGTATTCATTCCGTCATATCGTTCATATATACCAGAAACAGCACCTGTCCTAGGATTGACTGCTGTGGAACCCTGCTCATCACAGGCGCTCACTCTGACACCTCGTCACATACCAACACTCGCTGATGTCTTCCCGATAGGTATTCCCTAATCCATTCCAGTGCCTTCCCTGTAATACCTGCCTGGTCCTCCAGCTTATGCATTAATCTTTGGTGTTGAACTGTGTTTAAAGCCTTCCTACAGTCCAAGAAAACACAATATACCCACCCTTCTCTGTCTTGTCTTACTGCTGTCACCATGTCATAGAATTACAGAAGGTCTGTGACACAAGATTTCCTGCCACTGAAGCTGTGCTGGTTGTCGTTGATAAGGTCATTCTTTTTTAGGTGCTCCACTACTCTTCTCCTGATTATCTTCTCCTTGACTTTGGATACTATACATGTCAGTGAAATTGGTCTGTAGTTTAATGCTTCCTGTCTGTCTCCTGGTTTAAAAATTGAGGCTACATGTGCTGTCTTCCATACCTCAGGTAGTCGCCCTGTTTCGAAATTTGTGTTGAAAATTGTTGTTAGTGGCACACTCAGCGCCTCTGCTGCCTCTCTCAAAGCCATGGAGTGATATAATCCAGCCCCATCACCTCTGAGGTATCTTGCTCACTTAGCAGCCTCTTCACTTCTTCCTCTGGTGTATGTGGTGTCTAACACTTAAAGGTGCACTCCACCTCTCTCTCTTTCTGGAGTCCCTTCTGTCGCCTCTGAGAACACTTTTTTGAATCTCATGTTGAGCTCTTCACATTGTCGTCGCATCTTGTGAACTCCCCTCCTTCCTTCCTCAACCTGATTACCTGGTCCTTGACTGTTGCTTTCCTACTGATGTGGCTGTACAACAGCTTCGGGTCAGATTTTGCTTTCACTATGCATTTTCGTATTGTCGTTGGGCGTCACTCCTTACCTGTGCATATTCATTTCTGGCTCTTAAACTGCTCTCCTTATTCTCCTGGGTCCTTTGCCTTCTATACTTCTATTTTCTAGCACACTTGGTTTTGGCCTCTCTACAACTTTCAGTGAACCAAGGACTCATCCTGGCTTTCTCGTTATTTCTATTACCCATGGGTACAAATCTCTCCTCAGTTTCCTTGCTCCATTATCTCATTTACTGACCTCCCTGCCAGTGCTCTGTCCCATTGAACCTCGTGTAGGAAATTCTTCATGCCTGTGTAGTCCCATCACTTGTAACATGCCTTCATTCGTCCTGCCTTTCCCGAATCCCTCTCTACTTGTAACTCTATTATGTATTTGAAGCTCAGAACCACGTGGTCACTGACCCCAAGGAGTCTTTCAAGTGATATCTTCAATATCTGCACTATTCAAGGTGAATACTAGGTCCGGTCTTACAGGTTCGTCCTCTCTTTCTCTGGTAGTGTCCCTAATGTGTTTGTATGTGTGGTTTTCCAGTACAACCTCCATCATCTTAGCCCTCCACGTTTCTGGGCACCTATGTGGCTCCAGGCTCTCCCAATCAATTTCTCTGCAAGTGTTGCTTTGCCCTGCTCATGTGAGCCCTTCTGGTCACTTCAGCCAGTGTGTTGACCATCGCTCTGTTAATCTCATAATATTCCCGCCTTTGCCTCCTTCTGGTTTGTGGTGGGTTATACATCACTGCAATTACCACCTTGGGACCTCCAGACTGAAGTGTTCTCATTATGTAGTCTCTTGCTTCTCTGTCTCCTCTCTCCAGCTCACCAAAATCCCATTGGTTTTTGATGAACAGTGCCACTCGTCTAACCCTTCTGTTCCCTCTGTCACACTCAAGATCTGATATCCCATTGGAAAGATGGCATCTGTTATCATTCCTGTGACCTTGGTTTGGCTGAGAGCTATAATGCCTTCTGATACCTTTTTGATTCTTTCAAATCACTCCTCCCACTTACTCATTATTCCATCAGCATTGGTGTACCTTACCTTCAGTTTCCTCTCCAAAACTATTCTGGGGGTCGGTGGGGGACCTGGCAGTGTGCTGTGGCATTCTACAGCATAGTGTATGGTTGGTGCTGTATGGATTGTGGTTTGTGCTGAGACAGCATGTTTGGCTTTGGGGTTCTGATGGTGGCTCTGTGTGCGCTTACGCTTGTTGCTCTGCCCAGCTCTGGTTGTCCTCTGCTGACTTTGTGTTTGTCTCTCTTCCTAGCCCCTTTCCCTTCTGTGTCTTCTATCGTAGCTACTGTTGTTCTGTTCTTGTTCTGCCATGGTCTAGCAACACCCTCTTGTATGTTGATTCTTTCAGCCATGGTTTCACTTCCAGGATCCTGTTCCACGCCATTTCTATCTTGAAAGTCAGTCTGGCTGATTTCTCCCCTTCAAGAACTCTCCTATTCTCAGAAAATTTACTCTCTCAATCATGTCCTCCTTGCCTATTTCTTTGATGATGTTTTCAATCTTCTGTTTTTCTTTTCACCATCTTTCATTATGTGTCCTCCTTTGGCTCTCATGAAGTCCATGAATAAACATTGATTTCTTCCTCTCCTCCTCCCATTGCCTTTCCCTCTGTCTCTGGGTCCTGTTTGTATGTAGCCATTGTCTCCCTTATTTTATTCTGTAACCCTAAGTGGCATGGTCGAGCCTCTGCATATGACCTGTCACCTTCTCTACCTTCTAACCCTTCAATGCTATCCCTGCTCTTAACATCTCTCCCCCTACATTCTTTGGTCTTACTTGGTAGACTGATAAGGCCTGAACATAAGTCTTGTCTCCTTTGTTTCCAGAGGGCTCCTCATATAATAGTGGTGTACCTACATCATATGCCATGTTTCCTCTAGACAACATCCCTGTAACTCGTTTCAGCATATTTACTTCAAACATTTGTCCCTGTATCATGGCTTCTGCAGCTTCACTTCATGACTCCCATTTCTTATTTTCTGCCTACATCCTCTTCTCCATTTTCATAGAAAGCTTACCTTGTTTGCTCTCCCACTCTTGTTCCATCCTTTTTCATTTTTCTTCCATCCAATTTTCCTTACCAGGACCATCTTCCTCTGATCACCTGAGCCTTCAACTTCTCCTCTGAGCCCCAATTTTTTTAATGGGTTAGGTTCTGTAGTGTGTGGGTGTGCTGTTTGTATATGTATGCATGTGCTTGTGTGATTGTGTGTGTGTGTGTGTGTGTGTGTGTGTGTGTGTGTGTTTGTGTATATATATGATTGCAGGGGTCGAGTCACAGCACCTTTACCCTCCACTTCACTAGTCATTACCAGGTCACTCTTCCTGCTCCATGAGCTTCATCATACCTCTTCTTAAAGCCATGTATGGATCCTGCTTCCACTATATCACTTACCAGACTATTCCACTTCCTGACAACTCTGTAACTGAAGAAATACTTCCTAACATCCCTGTGATTCATCTGATTCTTCAGTTTCCAGCAGTGACCCTTTGTTGCTAAGTCCCATCTCTGGAATATCCTTTCTCTGTCCACCTGTCGATTCCTCTCAGTATTTTATATGTCGTTAACATATCTCCCCATCTCTCCTGTCCTCCAGTGTCATCTGGTCAATTTCCCTCAACCTCTCCTCATAGGACATGCCCCATAGCAACGGGACTAGTCATAATGCAAATCTTTGCACTTTCTCTAGTTTCCTTACTTGCTTGGCTAGGTGTGGGTTCCAAAGTGTTGCTGCGTAGTCCAATATAGGCCTAATGCACACAGTGCAAGGTCTTGACCGATTCCTTTTTAAGATGTTGGAATGCTGTTCTTAGGTTTGCTAGGCGCCCGTATGCAGCAGCAGTTATTTGGTTGATGTGTGCCTCAGGAGATATGCCCAGTGTTATACTCACCAAGACCCTTTTCCTTGAGTGAGGGTTGTAGACTCTGGCCCCCTAGACTGCACTCCATCTGCAGTTTTCTTTGCTCTTCCCCAATCTTGATGACTTTGCACTTGGTGAAGTTGACCTTCAGGAGCCAGTTGCCGGACCAGGCCTGCAGCCTGTCCAGATCCCTTTGTAGCTCTTCTTGGTCCTCGTCCGATTGAATTCTTCTCATTAACTTCAAACACGGACACTTCAGAGTCTATTCACTCTGCCATGTCATTCACAAATACCAGAAAATGCATTGGTTCTAGGACTGGCCCCTGTGGAAACCTCTCGTCACAGGCGCCCACTCTGACACCTCGCCACGTAACATGACTCGCTGTTGTCTTCCTGACGGGTATTCCCTGATCCAATGTAGTGCTTTCCCTGTTATTCCTGCCTGGTCCTCCATCTTTTGCTCTAATATTTTGTGTGGAACTGTGTCAAACACTTTCTTACAGTCCAAGAAATACAATCTATACACCTTTCTCTCTCTCTCTCTCTCTCTCTCTCTCTTTTTTTTTTTTTTTTTTTTTTTTTTTTTTTTTTTTTTTTTTTTTACACAGGGTTTGACAAGGTTAAGGATCCCTAGCTTTATTGACAGCTATTTACAGGTTAAGGATTCCTAACTTTATTGGCAAGCTAAGAGCTGTTACCTACATCAGCTCATTTGAAAGCATTTTTGTTATGAGACATACAAGTAGGGAACAGGATGAAGTTGGAGCCATCTGTGGGCCAGCATTTTCATTTGATCAACTGACGTTATCTCGTTGACATCATTATGCTGTACGAATGTGTTCCATACTCGAGTCATCCTGGGTATGTATGATCTCAGATGGAGTGATGTTCTGGAGAAGGGTACAGCCAGAGTGAAGTTGCTGCTTTCTGCCCGTCTTGTGGCATAAAAGCTTGTTTCACGCTGTCCTCGAAGTGGATCCAAGTGTGGTATTTTGACAATATTGGCCTTGTACATAACAGTAAGGCCACCCACATCCCTCCTATGTTGAAGGCTCTGCTGAAATGACAGATCTATCCAGGATGGGTCCAGGCGAGAGATGAGACGTCTTGCTCTGTTCTCTACTCTGTCAAGCAGTCGCAGATGAGAGGGGGGGCAGGCAAACCAAGAAAGTGGAGCATACTCAAGGTGTGAGCGTACTTGTGCCTCGTACAGGATCTTGCAACCCCTACTGTCAAGCAGATGCGAGATACGGCGAAGTGCTGTAAGCTTCCTGGCTGCCTTGTTTGCAAGATTTACAACATGGTTCTTCATGGTTAGTTTGGAGTCAAATTTCACCCCAAGGATATCAACTTCTTCTCCAGGTGCCAACATCGTCCCATTCATCCTTACTACTGCGCCAGCATTACCATCATGGTGCCTAGAGACGAACATCATTTGCGTTTTTTCAGGTGCAAATGTTACTTGCCATCTATTTCCCCAAGCTGATATAGCTCTCAGCTGGTGATTGATGTAGCTTAGAGCAGCTGGCATTTCTTCTCTTGGATAAGTGAATGTCAGTGTACAGTCGTCTGCATATGCATGTGATTCTGGGATGAGATGAAGAAGGTCGTTGAAGTAGACATTCCATAACAGTGGACCCAGCACACTTCCTTGTGGAACGCTTGCCCCAATAGGATGCCTTGCTGATTCCGTTCCATTGAGGACTACACTTAGAGATCTACCATGAAGGTAATCACTGAGGAGACATAGCGTAGAGCCTGCAATTCCCAGTGCTTGAAGTTTTGCTAAGAGGCCCTGGTGCCACACCCGGTCGAAAGCGCCAGCAATGTCCAGTGCTACCACACAGCTGACTTTGGATTCATCCAGTGACTGGTGCCACTTAGTGGAGAGGTTTAACAACAGATCAGCAGCAGAGTAACCTTTCCTGAAGCCATATTGACGATCACAAAGTAGTGAGTGGTAGTCAAAAAAATCTGTCATTTGTCTTGAGATTATTGTCTCAAGGATCTTACCAGTGATTGACAGGAGTGACACTGGTCTGTAGTTGCTGATTTCTGCTCTGCTCTTCTTTTTGTGAACAGGGACTACATTTGCCTCTTTCCATGGAGAGGGCCATTTACACTGTACTAGGCAGTGCTGAAAGATGCGAGTTAGAGGTGCTGCTAGCTGGTCTGCACATCTTCTCAACAATCTTGGGCTCAACTTGTCTGGGCCCACAGCCTTTTCTTGGTCAAGTGATTTAAGAAGGAAATGCACCTCCTCCTGCCTTATTGTCACCACTGACAGTTTTGACACAGTTCTTGCAGCTAGCCAAGGAGGGTCCCTTGCTGGATCAGGAACTTGCATTTTGGTAGCAAAGTGTTCAGCAAAGAGGTCCGCCTTCTCTTGACTACTAGTAGAGGTGGTCCCATCCTGTCGATTTAGAGGTGGAATAAGTTCATCAGGCAGATAACCTTGTCTGTCCTTGACCAGGGACCACCAGGTTTTGGAGCCTACCCTACCTGATGCTAACTTTCTTTTAGTGTCCACCTCCCATTTAGTAATGGCCCACTTTTGAACATCACCCATATGCCTACAGGCTTGCATGTGCAAGTTCCTGTTATAGGTGGTAGGATGTCTCTTATACCTTCGCCATGCTTTGTACTTAGCAGTAGCAGCCTCTCTACAACGAAAGCCAAACCAAGGCTGATCTGTAGGCTTTGTCACATATTGCCGGTGAGGAATGTGTTCTTGTTGCAGATTAAGGATGTGTCCAGTGAAGGCTTTCACTTGGTTGTCAACATCCCCCTGGAGAAGAGCATTCCAGTCGGTGGTGGCGAGCTCAGAGCAAAGGGCTGGCCAATTACCTCTTTCCCATAGCCAGGTTGTGCGTGTGGACTCCTCACCTCGTTCTGTTGGGATCTTAAGTGTGGTAAAAACAGCCTTGTGGTCAGACGATCCAACGTAGCCGAGGGGTTGACAAGTGACTATGCCTTCTGCCAGATCACTCACTACTGGGTCAAGGGAGGAGCCAGAGATATGAGTAGGGAAATCAACAAAGTTTCTCATGTCAAACACTGCAAGAAGGTCATCAAAGTCCCTCTGTATAAGGTGCTGGTTGAGGTCACCAACAATTATAATATGTTGACAGTTGTGTTGTAGCAGAAGGGAGTCAATATTTTCCATTAGGAAGTTGATAGGGTCTGCATGTTGCCACTGAGGTCTCTCTCTCTCTCTCTCTCTCTTGTCTTACTGTTATCATCTTGTCATAGGACCCCATTAGGTTTGTGACACAGGAATTCTCGTCCCTGAATCCGTGTTGGTTCTCATTGATAAGCTCATTCCTTTCTAAGGAGTTCACAACTCTTCTGATAATCTTCTCCATAACTTTGCGTACTGTACATGTAGTTTAATGCTGTGTGTGTGTCTTTTTTTTTAAATTGTGACAACATTTGCTTTTTTCCATATCTCAGTTAGCAGCTCTGTTTCCATATATATGGGTTGAAGATTGTTAGTGGTACACATAGCGTCTCTGCACCCTCTCTCAGGACTCATGGAGAGATGTTATCCAGCCCCATCGCCTTTGAGGTGTGTAGCTTGCTCAGCAGCCTCTTCACTTCTTCCTCAGTTGTATGTATTGTGTCCAACACTTGGAGGTGTACCCCACCTCTCCGTCTTTTTGGAGTTCCTTCTGTCTCCTCTGTGAACACTTCTTTGAATATCGTGTTGAGTTCCTCACATACTTCTCGGTCGTTTCTTGTGATCTCTCCTCCTTACTTCCTTAGCTTAATTACCTGGTCCTTGACTGTTGTTTTCTTCCTGATGTGGCTGTACAACAGCTTCAGGTCAGATTTCGCTTTCGTTGCTCTGTCATTTTAATGTTGTCGTTGGGCCTATCTTCTTACCTGTGCATATTCATTTCTGGCTCTATGACTGCTCTCCTTATTCTCCTGGGTCCTTTGCCTTCTATACTTCTTCAATTCTCTAGCACACTTGGTTTTGGCCTCCCTGCACCTCTGGGTGAACCATGGGCTCATCCTGGCTTTTTCATTAATTCTGTTACCCTTGGGTACAAACCTCTCCTCTGCCTCCTTGCACATTGTTGCTACATATTCCATCATCTCATTAACTGGCTTCCCTGCCAGTTCTCTGTCCCACTGAACCTGGTTCAGGAAGTTCCTCATTCCCGTGTAGTCCCCTTTCTTGTAGTTTGGCTTCATTCGTCCTGGCCTTCCTGCTTCCCCCTTCACTTGTAGCTCTACTGTGTATTCGAAGCTTAAAACCGCATGATCGCTGGCCCCAAGGGATCTTTCATATGTGATGTTCTCAATATCTGCACTACTCAAGGTGAATACTAGGTCCAGTCTTTCTGATTCATCCTCTCCTCTCTCTCTCTTGTAGTGTCCCTTACGTGTTGGTACATGAAGTTTTCCAGTACCACCTCCATCATCTTAGCCCTCCATGTGTCTTGGCCCCCATGTGGCTTCATGTTCTCCCAATTGATCTCCTTGTGGTTAAAGTCACCCACGATCAGGAGCTTTGCCCTGCATGCATGAGCTCTTCTGGCCACTGCAGCTAGGGTGTCAACCATCGCTCTATTGCTCTCGTCATACTCTTGCCTTGGCCTCCTGCTGTTCTGTGGTGGGCTATACATCACTGCAATTACCACCTTGGGACCTTCAGAGTGAAGTGTTCCCATTATGTAAACGCTTGCCTCCTCTCTCCAGCTCATCAAAATTCCATCGGTTTTTGATCAACAGTGTCACTCCTCCACCCCCCCCCTGTTCCCTCTGTCTTTCCTTAGGATCTGGTAACCCATTGGAAAGATGGCATCTGTTATCATACCTGTTAGCTTGGTTTCTGTGAGAGCTATGATGTCCAGTGATGCCTCTTTGACTCTTTCGTGCCGCCACTCCTACTTATTTGTTATTCCATCAGCATTTGTGTACCATACCTTCAGTTTCCTTTCCAACACTGTGGTTTGGGGGGCCTGTTGGGGTGGGAGACCTGGTAGCATAATGCGGGATTCTATAGCTGGGTGTTGGGTGGAAGCTGTGATTGTGGATTATAGTTTGTGTTGGGATGGTGTTCTGAGGATAGTTCTGTGTGTGCTTGCCCTTGCTGCTCTGTTCTGCTCTGATTGACCTCTGCTGGTTCCATCCTTGTATCCTTTCCTAGCTCCTTTCACTTGTTTGTCCTCTCCCTCAGCTGCTGTCGTTCTGTTTGTGTTCTGTCTCTGTCTAGGAACACTATCTTGTACTTTTCCGAGTATTTCAACCGTGGTTTCTCTTGGAGGATCCTGTTCCACACTGTTTCTGTCCTGAGAATCAGCTTTATCGGTCATTTTCTCCCCTTCAAGTACCCCCCTATTCTCTAAAAATTTACTATCTCGTCCATGTCTTCTTCACCTATTTCTATGATGATGTTCTCAATCTCTTTTCTTTCTGCCTGCCATCTTTCAGTGTGTGTCCTTTCCTCTCTCTCCTGAAGCCTGTGGATAAACACTGATTTTGCCCTTTCCTCCTCCCATTGCCTCTCCCTCTGTGACTCTGGTTCCTGTCTGTACGTGGTCATTTTCTTTGTTTTTTTCCAGTGGCTCTTGGTAGCATTGTTGTGCCTCTGCATTTGACCTATCACCCTCTCCACCTGCACCCAGCTGCTCTTCCCTTTCACTCCTTGGCCTTTCTTGGCAGGTTGATATAACCTTAGCATAATTCATATCACCTTTCTTCCTGTTCTGCCTCTCAGCTTCATATGCTGTGTCTTCTCTGGTCAATGCCCCTGTAACTTGCTTCAGCCTGTTTACCTCATCTTCTAGGACCTTTATCCTGGTTACTGCAGTTTCAACTTGTGCCTCCCACTTCTTCTTCTCCTTCTTCTCCAACCTCTTTTATAAGTTCACAGAAAGCTGTCTCCATGTTTTCAGAAAGCTCTCATAATTTTCTCTCCCACTCTTGTTCCATTCTTTTCCACTGCTCCTCCATCCACACCTCGCTACCAGAACCATTCTTATCTGATCCCTGGGTCCTGCGAGTCCCCACCATTTTTTCTTTTTTTTCTCTTTTTTTCCTTTTTTCCCTATCCTTCCCTTTTTTCCTTTTTCCTTTTTTGAAAGAGAAAAGAGTGAGAGAGAGAAAAGGGAAAAGTAGGAGAGAGGGGTAGAGTGAGAAGGGAAAAGGGGGAGAGAGTGAGAGAAAGAGAGGGAAAGAGAGAGAAGGGAAAGGTAGGAGGGGGAGAGTGAGAAGAGAAAAGGGAGGAGAGTGGGAGAGAGAGAGAGAGAGAGAGAGAGAGAGAGAGAGAGAGAGAGAGAGAGGAGAGAGGGGAAGAGAGAGAGGGGGCAAAGAGAGGGGAAAGAGAAGGGGAGAGACAGGGGAGAAGGGAAGAGAGGGGGAGATGGGAGAGAGAGGGGAGAGAGAGGATAGGGGGGGAGAGAGGGGAGAGAGATGGGAAATGGGAGAGGGGAGAGATGTTAGAGGGGAGAGATGGGAGAGGGAAGAGAGAGAGATAGGTAGAGAGGGAGATATTGAGAGAGAGATAGGTAGAGAGATGGTAGAGAGAGGTAGAAAGATAGGTATTGAGAGAGAAAGAGAAAGAGAAGGGGATAGTGGAATGTTAGAGGGAGGGATTTCAGGTCAGTTAACAGGAAGGTGTGAAATCCTGTGTATGTGTGTGTGTGTGCATGTGTACTACAGCTTTCACAAGTGCCTGACAGCTTGTTCCTGCGTGTGCCCCCACTTCTAAGTATTCATACTGCTAATAAATACCAGTAGTAATACCAGTAATTCTAAAACTACCAATAGCAATTCTAACACTTATCAATTCTCCTTATTAAACACAGAAAGTAACTAGGTTGTAAAATTTAGCTTGTCTCAGCTTCTAGAAGTGTCTGACGTTACCCCTCGCTAGACTGCTCTCCTCCTCACACTCTCGTCAACACTGTCTTCACCTTACCTATGCTATTTCTACTCTAATTCTGGTAATAGCTTGCAGGAGTGAGTGACCAGTATCTAACAATGATGCAAGACCAGAATCCAGAACCCAACAACATGCAACCACAACAGGTGAGCAATACTTACGCTGGCAGTGGTGCGGTGACAGGTTGCCAGATGCTGATGACGTAGTCGTCGTACATTGACCTTCTAGCATTATTTTGAAAATCCTTCACCCGTGATGTTTATAACCATATATGCTCATACATCCTGCATTCCTCAAGTGATTTCACTTTTCACTTATGACAGAATACACTTTACATTCGGTGGTTGCACTTTATATGTATGTCACACAACTGTTGTGACTTCACTGCTTCAGCAGGCCTACTACTGCCACCTTTCTCCTTATTAACTTTTTCACTCTCACTGTATGGTGCCCCACATTTCACTTGTTAATCAATTTCTCGTAATTCTTGAGCACCCGCTTCTACACTCACTTTGATCTTTGTATATTTCAGTCTGTGTGGCATCAGGTGCCTACTAGGCCCCTAACGGTTTGACACTTTGAAATATTAAAGATTTCAGGTTTCCTATCGGCTTTTTTTAACTAATATCTTTGGTTATCACTCATAGTATTGTTCACTGACGTTGTCGCTACCACTTATTACTGCTAGCAGTTACTGCACGCCTTAAAAACACTAAGGTTCTCGGAGCCTTGTGCACCCACGTTTGCTGACTATGTGTGTGTGTGTGTGTGTGTGCTTGTACATGTGTATGTGTGTGATTTGGACTAGACATGCGGTCATCTCTCTCACAGTCCTGAACATTCATGAACAAAGAGAAGACTTTATAGGCATTACCAATCATTTTTGTAAAACACCTTCTTTCAAACACCTTGTTTCAAATACCATGTTTCAAACACCTTGCTTCAAACACCATGTTTCAAACACCATGTTTCAAAAACCATGCTTCAAACACCATGTTTCAAACGCCATGTTTCAAACACCATGTTTCAAATACCATGCTTCAAACACCATGTTTCAAACACCATGTTTCAAACACCATGTTTCAAATACCATGCTTCAAACACCATGTTTCAAACACCATGTTTCAAACACCATGTTTCAAACACCATGTTTCAAACACCACGTTTCAAACACCACGTTTCAAACACCATGTTTCAAACACCATGTTTCAAACGCCTTGCTTCAAACACCATGTTTCAAACACCATGTTTCAAACACCATGTTTCAAACGCCTTGCTTCAAACACCATGTTTCAAACACCTTGCTTCAAACACCATGTTTCAAACACCATGTTTCAAACACCATGTTTCAAACACCATGTTTCAAACACCATGTTTCAAACACCATGTTTCAAACACCTTGTTTCAAACACCATCTTTCAAACACAATCTTTCAAACACCATCTTTCAAACACCATGCTTCAAACACCATGCTTCAAACACCATGTTTCAAACACCATGTTTCAAACACCATGTTTCAAACACCATGTTTCAAACACAATGTTTAAAACACCATGTTTCAAACACCATGTTTCATACACCATGTTTCAAACACCATGTTTCAAACACCATGTTTCAAACACCATGTTTCAAACACCATGCTTCAAACACCATGTTTCAAACACCATGTTTCAAACACCATGTTTCAAACACCATGTTTCAAACACCATGTTTCAAACATCATGTTTCAAACACCTTGTTTCAAACACCATCTTTCAAACACCATCTTTCAATCACCATGTTTCAAACACCATGCTTCAAACACCATGCTTCAAACACCATGTTTCAAACACCATGTTTCAAACACCATGTTTCAAACACCATGTTTCAAGCACCATGTTTCAAACACCATGTTTCAAACACCATGTTTCAAACACCATGCTTCAAACACCATGTTTCAAACACCATGCTTCAAACACCATGTTTCAAACACCATGCTTCAAACACCATGTTTCAAACACCATGTTTCAAACACCATGTTTCAAACACCATGCTTCAAACACCATGTTTCAAACACCATGTTTCAAACACCATGTTTCAAACACCATGTTTCAAACACCATGTTTCAAACACCATGTTTCAAACACCATGTTTCAAATACCATGCTTCAAACACCATGTTTCAAACACCATGTTTCAAACACCATGTTTCAAACACCATGCTTCAAACACCTTGCTTCAAGCACCATGTTTCAAAGGCGATATCAGACATATCTCTTCATTGTAACACATAAATGGTGACAAAAATGAACAGTGTTCTACGGTAACAGAGAGACGACGCCCAAAGTAAGATTCTAATTTTCCATTTTATGTTTGCCCATCCGGCAAGTTTTGACACACCTACTGGGTATAAATTTAGTGTAAGTTACCAAGAATTTGGGAATTATGCTCCAGAACAGATAATTTGTCGTCGCCTGGGATAACACACATAGTACCAAGAAAATGGCACTATTTCATCCAGCAGCTCCTATATACTTTAGGCTCATCCTGGTTCACTTCGACTATGTCTCTACAGTATTGTATCGTAGTTAGTGTCACAAGAAAGAATAAAATGGCACAAAAGTGTAACTGGAACAACACACAGATAACATAGGTGAAATAAACTATGTGCAAGTTACTGGTGTAGTTTCACACATAGTTTAACTACTGGTCAAGCCTCATCTGTGTTACCACCTGCCCACCCTGCCATCTGGTGTGTCAATAGGCAATATTTTGCAGGAATTCCATCCGGCTTCAACTGCCCATATTAGTTGTTCATTCGAAAAGTTGGTATAGAAGAGGGAATGGTATGTCAAAACAGTCGCAGAGATGCAATCGTTCGATTGAAACATGCAGCTAGATTGCTGCGTCATGTTTCTTTCCTGAAGAGTTATTTACTGATATGTGACTTTCATTGTAAACTTTCTGCTTTACTCGTTGTTGTGTTACATGTGTGATGTGTTCGAAGCTTTTCTGTAAAAATGATTTGGATAACTGTTTTAATAGGGACTCGTATAGTGAATGAGTTTATTACGTGCTCTTCCTAGCAAACGATGCCATCATAACCTAAGAACCCTGTGAGTCTTCTAGTACTTTTGCTTAACGAGTGTTTTGCATGATGAAGCAGTCATCAGAGATGCAGTGAGCCACTATCAGTTAGTAAATCCATTTTATTTAGTAATTTGTGAGAAGTATTCTTTTTTCCCTGGAAGTAACAAGTCTAAAAGTCTCCTGTAGCTTCCTGTAAGAGTCAATGAACCCTCCTTGTAGACTGGCTTCACTAGATGAGCTAGGTCTTCAATTTTCATCCCATAACACTGAGAGGGGAAAGTTGATTTTAGTGAAGTGATGGAAGTATGAATGAATGGTGGAGGTTGTTTGTTGGGCAGTCTGCTTGTTCAGTTAGGGTGGGTGCATAGTTCCCGCTAACCTCTCCCTCTCCTCTTCTGCACCCGGTGGGAGGTGACGAGTGTGTGTCTGAATGGTGGTCAGTCACTTGACTTGCGGCTCCCATCAAATCTAAGTATTCGTTCCAGTCCTGTCTAAATTATTATATCTTTTGGATTAAGTTGGTTTCAATAAGAGCTTCACACCATTTCTTTTCAAGGCTGTACGCCTGTCAAGCGAGTAATTGTTAGAGTGGTGTGTAACTCTTCGTTTTCTTTCCTGTAGCCTTGACTATCGACTCGGGTCATTCGACAGAAGCGAGATAAAGATAAGTGCATCATTGATCTTTACCTGCACTGGTTCCCCTTCCACATACAGCCGACCACCCAGTCAGCTACACACTATTCAAGAAGCCTTCTCTCAGTTATAACTCCACCAGTGTTTCATGGTGGTTCTTTACTGGCGACTCAACTGCTTCACAAGTGTTGTAGTGGTCAGAGGATCACAGTCAACCTCTGTTCGACAGAATCTTTACTAGTGTTGGGGACACTGTCTTCCGCTTCAACAGTCACTTCCACCAATAACTATCCCTCCCCCTCGCCCATCATCAACAATGGCTCGACGTTCCCAACCACAGTTAAGAGCTACGTACCCAGAACAATCACACGGCACCATTCTCCACTACATTGTGTATACATTAGCTTTGAATCAATAATTATTTATACATTTCATTCTTGCTTCAAGTAGGATTAATTTCATGTTTAAGTATTTTATATTCTATATTAAATTAATAAAATTTTTTATTTTATTATGTGTCCCGTAGCTAGATTGCTAGCGCACTTAGCTCACACACTGAGGTCCGGAGTTCGAATCTCCTCTTGTAAGGCTGGAAAACATTAAGGGCGTGTTTCCACGAGACACCTGCTGTCCCTGTTCATCCATCAGTTTAAAATGGGTACCTGGGTGTTAGTCGACTGGTGTGGGTCGCATCTTGGGTCAAAACTGACCTAACTTGCAGGAAATGCTCTGTATATCAAGCTGCTTTCTGTATATTAGTATGTCATTGATGTCAGCTAGGACTGTATACCTTGTACATGTACTTGGAGTAAATAAAGATTATTATTTTTATTATCACACCGGCCGATTCCCACCAAGGCAGGGTGGCCCGAAAAAGAAAAACTTTCACCATCATTCACTCCATCACTGTCTTGCCAGAAGGGTGCTTTACACTACAGTTTTTAAACTGCAACATTAACACCCCTCCTTCAGAGTGCAGGCACTGTACTTCCCATCTCCAGGACTCAAGTCCGGCCTGCCGGTTTCCCTGAATCCCTTCATAAATGTTACTTTGCTCACACTCCAACAGCACGTCAAGTATTAAAAACCATTTGTCTCCATTCACTCCTATCAAACACGCTCACGCATGCCTGCTGGAAGTCCAAGCCCCTCGCACACAAAACCTCCTTTACCCCCTCCCTCCAACCCTTCCTAGGCCGACCCCTACCCCGCCTTCCTTCCACTACAGACTGATACACTCTTGAAATCATTCTGTTTCGCTCCATTCTCTCTACATGTCCGAACCACCTCAACAACCCTTCCTCAGCCCTCTGGACAACAGTTTTGGTAATCCCGCACCTCCTCCTAACTTCCAAACTACGAATTCTCTGCATTATATTCACACCACACATTGCCCTCAGACATGACATCTCCACTGCCTCCAGCCTTCTCCTCGCTGCAACATTCATCACCCACGCTTCACACCCATATAAGAGCGTTGGTAAAACTATACTCTCATACATTCCCCTCTTTGCCTCCAAGGACAAAGTTCTTTGTCTCCACAGACTCCTAAGTGCACCACTCACTCTTTTTCCCTCATCAATTCTATGATTCACCTCATCTTTCATAGACCCATCCGCTGACACGTCCACTCCCAAATATCTGAATACGTTCACCTCCTCCATACTCTCTCCCTCCAATCTGATATTCAATCTTTCATCACCTAATCTTTTTGTTATCCTCATAACCTTACTCTTTCCTGTATTCACCTTTAATTTTCTTCTTTTGCACACCCTACCAAATTCATCCACCAATCTCTGCAACTTCTCTTCAGAATCTCCCAAGAGCACAGTGTCATCGGCAAAGAGCAGCTGTGACAACTCCCACTTTGTGTGTGATTCTTTATCTTTTAACTCCACGCCTCTTGCCAAGACCCTCGCATTTACTTCTCTTACAACCCCATCTATAAATATATTAAACAACCACGGTGACATCACACATCCTATTATTATATTACGTTATTACTTATTTTTCTGTTTTTATTTCCGTAAGGAGGAACCAATCGCAAGTGTAAAAAACATAGGCCTGGAACCCTTTCACTGCGATTCAACCTTCATACGCAAGGTCTGTGTTGCTGTACCAAAACAGCGTGCAGAAGGTGAGTTATATAGGTTTGCTAAGGTTTTGGAAGAATCAGAAGTAACCTTCTGCCTGCTTACACTCTTTTTGGCGGGTAGCTGAACTGACTAGTACGTCCCCCTTCTATTTAGCACTGCCCGTATCTTTTATCTACTTGTGTTGGACACTTCAGTCAGTCTTTGCAGCATCATGTAACTCCCAAGCAACATTCGTCACTTCTCCAAAAGAAGAGGCACTTGAGAAAATCTTCGATCGGGGTGACATTTTTCTTGCTGTTGCCTGAAACTATGCAGAATTTTGAGGTATTTAAGTATTCGCCACCAACTTTATATATTTTTTTTGCTGATTGCATAAAGACTGTCATCTAATAATTGCAATTTTCCTTACAATAAGTACAGCAATTTTCATGCTTCTTCAATTGTTTTAGTCAACATCATACCAAATTAATTTCTCAGAAGGCGGCCAGAAGATTATCTGATTTCTTAATTAACTCTGGCGTTTGCTCTGTTAACGACTCCGATAGCACTCAACTCACAAAGGAGACTCTGATGGTAGATGTCTGTTTAAACTTAACTCTAAACTATGCTTCTATTAGAACTGTCCATGAAGACTGATGGACTGATTACATCGACTTCACGCTGAGGGACTGGTGGCTCGGTGGCTAAAGCTCCTGCTTCACACATGGACGCCCCGGGTTCGATTCCCGGTGGGTGGAAACATTTCGACACGTTTCTTTACACCTGTTGTCCTGTTCACCTAGCAGCAAATAGGTACCTGGGTGTTAGTCGACTGGTGTGGGTCGCATCCTGGGGGACAAGATTAAGGAACCCCAATGGAAATAAGTTAGACAGTCCTCGATGACGCACTGACTTTCTTGGGTTATCCTGGGTGGCTAACCCTCCGGGGTTAAAAATCCGAACGAAATCTTATCTTATCTTACATCGAACTCCATCTTATCTTCAACCATTCTTCTCTGTATTGGACTTGGGAAGCCACTGGTTGGCGATATGTTTCCACAATAAAGATACCCAAGTAGCTAATGCATCACCCTGACGGTTCTCAGAATCACTTGTTTATATTATTAGACATTTATTGCGGCTGTGTCGCTCATTAATAGCTTTGTCAATACACACCAAATTATACATGAGCAGAGGGAATGTACGGAGGGGTGTGATAACTTTTGGGTGGAAGTAGTAGTAGCAGTAGCAGTAGCAGTAGTAGTAGTAGTAGTAGTAGTAGCAGTAGTAGTATAGTAGTAGTAGTAGTAGTAGTAGTAGCAGTAGCAGCAGTAGTAGTAGTAGTAGAAGTAGCAGTAGTAGTTGTTGTAGTAGTAACAATAATAGTTGTAGCAATAGTAGCATTAGTAGTCGTAGTAGCAATAATAATAATATTAGTGATAATCATAGTTATTTCTACACGTACGTGCACAAGGTTGACATCAATGACTTACTGCTATATAGAGAGCCTGTTGTTATACACAGCATTTCGGGCAAATTAGGCCAATTTTTTCCAAAGATGTGACCCACACTATTCGACTAACACCCAGGTATCTGTTTTGCGGATAGGTGAACATGGACAGCAGGTCCACGTCTTAACGTTTCTACCTGTACCGGAAATCGATCCCCCAGTCCTTCGTGTGTGATCTGAGTGCGCTAGCAGTCGAGCAACGGTAGCAATAGTAGTAGCAATATTAATAGTAGTAGTAGAAATGATAGTAATAACAGAAGAAATACAGTTTTAGTACCAGAAGGAGAAGGAATAGTGGTTTGCGGAGATTTCAAGCGATCGGAGGTTATCTATTTAAGGAGCATCCTTGCTAATATCTGGGAGATGTGAACACTCCCCATTTTTCATGTCTGTATCCAAGATGGAGGTCAAGGTCACCTCCAGTCACTTTCGTACTGTCTGCACATACAGTCTATGCTGTCTGCCAGCTTAGTTCATATTTTGCTACACTAAGGTGTTGCCCTCTGGGCCTGCCCAGGTCTGTGGGACGCTGGTCCCACACTCTCTCACTCTCACCTCGGCCTAGCAGAAAGACACAAGGCCTACTCTCACACTCTCCCTCGTGGGCATGGCCCTACCCAGGCCATGGGCACAACACACAAGCCTGTGTACCCACCACTACATTACAAATAAAGAAAGAAGCCTCCAAAGACGTTTATCATTTACTCCCTGCTACCAGCTACATCAAAAAAACTCGTTATAAATGGTGGCAGCGGTGGTCGCAGCAGTTGTGTTTGCCTGGAGAGAGGAAGGAAGGAAGGGATGAAGTCATCGTCACTTTATCACCCTATACAAGAAGCATCTGTCTCTCATCGAGTTATCCTGATGTGTCTGCACGTTTCAGCCTCCAGGCACAGGTACAAGCAGGATCTAGCCGAAATTTGCCGAATTTCTTCGAGAATTTTAAGCGGTGTCCCAGTGACCCCACTCCACAGCGTCCCAGACTATTTCTCAAGTCATGTGTTCAGCGTCACTTGTATGTTCTGCTGTTGTAGTTTAGCTCAGCACAGCTATTTCAGCAAGCCAGAGGTGAGTTTTGTGGTGATTTCTGCGTCCAGTGTGTGTTTTGCAGTGTTGTGGGTTTGAGAAGAGGAAGTGGCCAGATGCTCCCTCGCCATACACTCACCCACGCTCCTCGCCACCACACTACCATACACCACTATGCCATCACTCCCTCTGCTGTGTTTTCTGTTGTTTTCCGTGTGAATTCATTGCCAGAGCTGTGTATCTGAGTGCCCGAGGCCACTCCAAGCCGCGTGGATCAGCAAGTCACGTGGATCAGCAAGCCATGCAGATCAGCAAGCCATGTGGATCAGCAAGCCATGCAGATCAGCAAGCCACTTTGATCAGCAAGCCACGTGGATCAGCAAGCCACGTGGGTCAGCAAGCCATGTGGATCAGCATGCCACGTAGATCACGATGCCACGTGGATCCCGACGCCACGTGGGGTGTGGACGATGTCACGTGGATCTACAAGCCACGTGGGTTACCAAGCCAGATGTCCCAGGCCTCATGCTGTGGTCTGCTGCCCACATCACATTGATGTAACCGATGATGCTCCCCGATTCAAGACGTCATGATGTCTGCTGACATCACCTCGATATGTCTGATGTCACAATGCTGCTGACGTCACCTCGCGATGTCACGCCTGACATCACATGATGTCACATAGAGTGTTTCTAGTAATTATTTCAGTATTGTCGAGAAGATTGAGAGAAGATATATGTCGTATGTTAATTAATTCCTCTCAGTCAGTGTTCTCACATGTTAGTGCTCAGAAAAGCATCATTTGCTAGTTAAGCCATGTTGTACCGCATGTACTGCGAGTGTGTGTAAAGTTTTCCATGAGTCCAGTGTGGACTGCGGCCAGACCCCTGAGTAGCACCACTGTGTTAAGTCACCTGGTGTGACCAGCACATTTGACAGCTGATATCACTCAGCTCTGAGCGTTTGAGCCCCCTTGTACAGAAAGCTCTTATGCTCGTCGTTCATAGATGTTCTGCAGAATCATACCTGCTACGATTCCCATCGAGATTTGTTTCACTTCACCTCCAGACCTTCAGAGTGCAGTTATATGTAGAGAAACAAGTCTGGGGACGCTTAGACTAACCTCTGCTATAACCCCAACTGCCGAGAGAATGACACTCGTCAAGCCGCAGTTAGCCCTGTCGGCAGGCGCTGTGTCAGCCTTGTGTCACAAGCTTCAGTGAGCAGCCTGCACAAAGAAGATGTCACTTTGACTGCTGGCTCGCTCACTGCAGTCTGGTGTACGATGTTACGACTCCCAGATGTTTTGCTCAGTCGTCTCTACCACGACTCGCTCCACGCTCGCCGGCAGTGACAGCCCAGCGACAGTACCAGTCGAGAAGTGTCCCGAGTTGCTTGCCAGAAGTCCTGCCCAGTTGCCGAGTTTTGACGACGCCTCACTCGAGGGCACCAGCATGTCGTGCCCCAGGTTGAGTGAAAACCTGCAGCGACTCCTACGATGACTGCTTCACCACTGTTCCAGAGGAGACCGTAACCTGTTACGTCACAGCTCAGCCGCAGTGATGTCTCCTGTGCTGCAGTATCTGTCCAGACACAGGAAGGCGTGCAGTGATGCCCATCGACGCTCACTGCCTATGACCACAATGTTTAGCACACCCACATATTTTTTTTTCCCTCCCAGTAAGTTTTTTTTCCCTGTCCATATGTATATATATGTTTTTTATTTTGTGTTCTGTTCCCTGTACCTACGTGAGAGAGACCGAATTTTTTTTTACCACCAGTATTGTCGCGTCAGGACGACGCGAGGTAGGTGACCGAGCGGATGTAGACAGCCTGTACTGTCTGCACAAACAGCCTATGCTGTCTACCAGCTTAGTTCATATTTTGCACCACTAAGGTGCTGCCCTCTGGGCCAGCCCAAAGTCTGTGGGACGCTGGTCTCACACTCTCTCACTCTCACAGCGGCCTAGCAGAAAGACACAAGGCCTACTCTCGCACTCTCCCTCGTGGGCATGGCCCTACCCGGGCCATGGGCACAACACACAAGCCTGTGTACCCACCACTACATTACAAATAAAGAAAGAAGCCCCCGAAGACGTTTATCATTTACTCCCTGCTACCAGCTACACCAAACGAACTCGTTATATTCTGGCTCCTTAATAATTTAGTATGTATGCGACACTCCACTTAATCAGGCATTATTCAGGCGATATTCACATTTTCTCCTTTATATCCATAAATCTGATTCCTTCTGAAGCATCTGACCTTCGTACTGTCTCACCGATGTACACGCAATCACATTTGTTGAACTATTCAGCATCGTTCTCACGTTGTGGATATCGAAACCTTTGGGGGCGATAATAGGAACGTCATCTACGTAATATACCTAGATGATAATACTTGAAATAATGGTAGTAAAATGTTTGATTTCTGTTGAAAGAAGGATAACCGAACTTTAACGCTCACTCACGTCACTGAAGTTCATAGACATCGTTGCAGAACAAAGTGTTTACCTGGAGTTTACCTGGAGAGGGTTTTGAGGGTCAACGCCCCCTCGGTCCGGTCTGTGACCAGGCCTCATGTGTGATGGAAACTTCGAGTGAAAGGGAAGTGACGAAGAAACTACACAGTGTCTCCTTATTGGAGGGGAGTTTTTTAATTTGATCCAGGAGGCAGCCTGAATGTTTCAAATTTGGCGACATTGATGACATAAAATTGGCAAGAAGAGTGTTTTTGAAGACTTCAGTCTAGTGAATGTGTTGCATAACTGGTTTTAACTGTATATCGGGTATGTGGGTCTAGGGTAATTCAGTCACACTGGCGTATTTAGGGTCACTATGCATAAATAAAGCAATTTTTTCCCCTACGCGTGTAAGTATTTGTCGGGATTCATGGAAAAATTAACACAAATTTAGTATAATGTGATCCTTTATTGACGACGTATCACCCACACAGTGGACTTCATGAAGTCACTAACAGATCTACCTGAGTGAATAGTATGTGAGTATTGATAGTCAGGTGGAGAGTCAGGTGGAGAGTCAGGTGGAGAATGCTGGGAAGGTTGGATGTGAGACAGACCTGTAAGGCATGGGCAGGTGTGTATGTAGTTATGTGGGATAAAGATGAAGAGGTTTCTTAGTAAGCGGTTCAGATATATTACAAAAGCCATTGTTCTGGTTGACATTGTTAGATTTACAGATAAGTGATGATTCGAGTATTCTGCGGTATTGAGTATTTTCTTCTCTGGCGATAAGTCTTGAGTTTCTGTAGTTGATTAAATGCTTGTTGAAGCTTCGGTGTTGAACACAGGCGTTCCTTAAATCGTCCGATCTGCCTGTGCACTGGTGTTCCGAAGTACGTGGTTGGAGGTCTCTGGATGTTTCGCCAACATATAACTGGTTGCAATAATTGCAAGGGATTATGTAATCCTCTGCAGTGGAGTGAACCTTGGCCTGTCTATTATTGATGATGTCCTTGGTGGTGGTGGGTGTGGAAGAGGTATGAAGCTTGGAATGAGGTATTAGAAAAGATGTTGGAAATGTGTTTGGAAACGGAGTTGATGGGAAGGACTATGTTTTTCTCGTCAGCAGTGTCTTCTCTGGGTGAATTAAAAGATGTTATGTGCCCGGCGTTTGCAGGAGAGTGAAGTTGAGAAAATACTTGTTCGATGAGAGAGCTTTCCTCATCAAGGAACTCACTGATGCACATTCGGAGTACACGAAGGAAAAAAAACTATAATTACACCACGTTTGGTTTTAAAGTGGTTTTGAGAGTAAAAGTGGGAAAGATCGTGTTGGTTGGTAGGATTTCAATGGACTCTAAAGGAAATTCTTGGTCAGATTTGAAGAGAACATCAAGGAAAGGAAGAGTATTTTCGACTTCTTCTAGTGTAAACTGGATTGAGGGCTCGACCTGGCTGAGCTTGTGTTGGAGAACTTGAACGTTGAAGCGTCTGGGAGTTAAGATGGGAATGTCGTCAACGTAACGGAGCCAGGTTACCGAAGAGGGAATACTAGTGTAGTATGCATATAATACTATGCTAACAATAGTATCCTACAGGAGACAGACATGCTACTGGAGTTCTATTACAAGGTGACAGCAATAAGACAAGAGAGACAAGGGTGGGTAGACAGAAGGATTAAACTCAAAAGTGTCCCTGTTTGCATACGATATGAAATTAATGAGGAGAATTCAATCGGAGGAGGACCTGGCAGGACTACAGAGTGATCTGGACAGGCTGCAGGCCTGGTCCAGAAACTGACTATTGGGTTCAGCCACACCAAGTGCAAAGCCATGAAGATTGGAGAAGCGCAAAGAAGACCACAGACAGAGTACAGTCTTTGGAGCCAAAGACTACAAATCTCACTCAAGGAAAAGGATCTTGAGGTGAATATAACACCAAACACATCCCCAGAGGAGTACATCAACCAAATAACTGCTGCACCATATGGACTCCTAACAAATCGAAGAATGACATTCTGACATCCTGTAAGGAATCGTTCAGGGCCCTGTACACCGTGTACGTCAGGCCCATATTGTAGTATGCAGCACCAGTTTGGAACCCATAGGTGGCCAAGCACATCAGGAAATTAGAGAACGTGCAAAGGTTTGCAACAAAACAAATCCAGGAGCTATGGGGCACGTCCTATGAGAAGAGGTTTTGAGAAATCAGCATGACGATACCGAAGGACAGGAGCGACACGGGGATATGATAACGACATATAAAATACTCAGAGGAATCGACGAGGCAGACAGAGACAGGATGTTCCAAAGCTGGGACATAGAAACAAGGATTCACAATTGGAAGTTGAAGACTTAGATGAGTCACAGTGAAGCTAGGAAGTTCTTCTTCAGTCATTAAGTTGTCAGGAAGTGGAATAGTCTGGAAAGTGTTGTAGTGGATGTAGGATCCATTCATAGCTTAAAAAAGAGGTATGATAAAGCTCATGGAGCAGGGAGAGTGACCTAGTAGCTACTAGTGAAGAGGCAGGGCCAGAAGTTGGGAATCGACCCCTGTAACCACAATTAGGTGAGTATACACACACGCACGCACACACACACACACACACACACACACACACACACACACACACACACACACACACTCACATACACACATACACACACACCACATCACAAAAAGTTTACAGACTGCACAAACTAGTACATCCTAACAGGATAAAAAAAAGTGTGATCCTGATGGCAAGGGAGCCGAAGATGACTGGTTAGAGAAGAAAGCATGTACAGAAAGGTTTAAGATCACAGTGGAGGCTGAAGGAAAGAAGTACGATGAAAGAAGACTGGGAGAAAAAAAAGAGATTCAGAGCATCATCTCAATAACAGGAGAGCACATGTCGCAGCTGACATAATTTTTGAAACCTGGGGGGTATTCGAGAAAAACAATCGCCCAGCTAAAATGACTTACACGACAGAAGTGGTACAAAACAGGACCCTATAACAGAAACCGCTGTTAAGCACCTCGAACACAGCAGTACAGGAGATGAAAGGGAACAACCGAGAGTGAAGGTAAGAAGTCGCTAGTCTTAGGAAAGAGAAAAGGCTAGGCACCGACAGACAAAAATGCTCAGCTTCGGGGTACACCAAGCAAAAATATCCACAGAACCCCCTTAACCAATACTATCTCATACTAAGCAAACACAATAATCAGAAACAAGCCACACTCAACAGTCCTCATCCACGCCCAGCACTAACACGAAACCACCACCATCACAGCAACTTTCCAAAATATTCCGTCCTGCCTTCCACACACCATTCCCACACCAACCCCTGCCATCTCCTTGAATACATTCAGTAGAGAAAACGAAGTTGAGGGCATGGTAAACCAACAAAAATTGAATAAGAATAAAAGAGACGAGTGGCAAGAACGAATCATTGAGGCATCCCAGACACCATAGCCTCATGGAGAAAATGCTCACAAGGATAACAGATATGAGATCTTCTTGACTGACTGGATAATAAATGCTGAGGAAAGAAAGAAGGAACAGAGGGGTAGGAGGATTTTACACTTCTCATCAAAAAACAATGGAATTTTGAGAAACTGCGAGGAATGGACAGAGAGAAACTTGAAAACTACATAGCAGGAGCACTTCAGACAAAGGGTCCAAAGGTGATAAATGCAGTGATGTAAAACCCGCCACTGAACATCAAGAGACTAAGACAAAAGTATGATGAGAGCAACAGAGCAATGGTGAATACACTAGATGAAGTTGCCAGAAGGGCCCACATGGGTAGAACAAAGTTACTCAGAAACGTGAAGACTAAGATGCTGGACGCAGTGCTGGAAAACTTTATGCAACAATATGTTATGGACACAACCAGAGAGAGAAGAGAGGGTGTACCACCAAAGCTGGACCTCGTAATCACCTTGATCAGTTTAGACATAGAGGATATCACACATGGAAGATCCCTTAGAAATAGTGATCATGTGTTCATGAATTTCGAATACCTTGTAGTGTTAACAGTGGAAAGTGAATCAGCACGAGGAGAGGAGAGGCCAAATTTAAAAAAAAAAAGGTGGCTACACAGATATGAGCCGATTCCGGCGTAATGTTCAGTGGGAATGAGAACTAGAGGGAAACACAGTAATTGAAATCATAGAACACATGACCACAAACTGCCGGCAAGCAGAGAAGTTCATTCCAAGAGGCAACAGAAATAATCGAACGACCAAAATGAGCCCATGCTTGACATGGAGGTATAAAAAGACCAAAATCAAATTGGCAAGAGCATGGAAAAAGTATGGAAGACAAAGGTCTCAACTAGACAAGGAATTGAGCCAAAGATCCAGAAACGAATGTGCATGGATTAGGAGAGAGAGGCCCAGTGGCAATATGAGAATAACATAGCATCAGAAGCCAAATATAACCCAAAGTTGTTATAAGGTCATATTAGAAAAAAAAAAGTTAAGGACCAGGAAAGTAGGCAGAGGAAGGAAGGAGAGCTCACAAAGAATGACCAGGAGGTATGTGAAGAGCTAAGTGCAAAATTTAGAGAAGTATTTACAGTGGAGACAGAAATGTTTTCAACAAACCAAGCTTTGGGGTAAACCAGGAAGTGTTGGACACACTGCACACAACAAGGAAGAGATGAAGGAGCAATTAGGTGAATTAGGTACCTCGAAGGCGTTGGCCTCAGACAACATCTCTTCATGGGTCCAAAGAGAGGGAGCAGAGGCAATGTATATGCCACTAACACCAATCTTCAGCACATCTATCATAACAGGGCAACTACCTGCGGTGTTGAAGACAACAAATGTAGTCCTAGCTTTTAGGAAAGGAGACAGACAGGCAACATTAAACTACAGACCATTATCACTGACATGTACAGTATGTAAAGTCATGGAGAAGATTATCAGAAGAGTGGTGGAGCACACAGAAATCTTATACACGATAACTAATACGGTTTCAGTAAGTGGAAATCATGTGTCACACACATGCTGGAGTTTTACGACAAGGTAACAGAAGTAAGTCAGGAGAGATATCGGTGGGTAAACTGTATATCCTTGGACTGTAAGAATGCTTTTGACCCAGTTCCGCACAAAATACTCGTGTAAAAGCTAGAGGAGCAGGCAGAAATAACAGGAGAGTTATGAAGCTTGGGGGATGATCAATGAAGAGCGCAGATAGAATACGTATTAAGGAGTTAAGTTTTTAAATCTCACTAGAGAAAAATGATCTTGGGCTGAGTATCACACCCAACACTCCTCCTGAAGCGCATATAAATCAAATAACTGCTGCAGTATATGGGCGTCTGGCAAAGCTAAGAAAACCATTTCGACAAGTAAGGAGTCCTTCAAGACACTGTACACCGTGTACATGAGGCACATATTAGAGAATGCAGCACCAGTATGGAGCCCACACCTGATGAAGCACGTAAAGAAATTAGAGAAGGTGCAATGGTTTGCAGCAAAACAATTCCCAGAGCTAAGATGTATGTCCTATGACGAGAGGTTAAGGAAATTAACCTGACGACAGTGGGGGACAGGAGGGACACAGGGACATCTTAACAACGTACAAAATACTATGAAAAATCGACAGGTTGGTCAGGGAGAGATTGTTTCAAAGATGTGACTCAGCAACAAGGAGTCACAACTGGAAGTTATAAATTCAGGTAAGTCACAGCGATGTTTGGAAGTATTTCTTCAGTCATAGAGTTATCAGGATTTGGAAAATTCTAGAGTGATGTAATAGAGGCAGCATCCAAAGATAACTTTAAGAGGTACGATAAAACTTTTGGAGCAGGGAGAGAATGGGCCTAGTAGCGAACAGTGAAGAAGCGGTGCTAGGAGCTGGGACTCGACCGCTGCAACCACAAATAGGTGAGCACACACACACACACACACACACACACACACACACACACAAACAGAGTTATCGATACTGAAGGATCGCTACAAGTAAGCAACAATCCAAGGATGTATATAATCAGGAAACGTCATTAGTGCAGAAATGGGATCCCAAAGGCCAGGAAGAAGAGGAAGGGAATCCAAGGAGGAATGAACTGGGAAGGAACTGTGGGCAGAAATGATCAGGTGAATGCTTGAACTAGAGTGGGAAAAAAATTAAACGAATTATCGGAAACAATGTAAGAGAACGTTGAGTAGCTATCTGCGGACAGCAGGAAAGAAGTAGGTCTGCAGCTGCTGAGATACAGGTACAAAGCCTGGGAGAGGATCTGAAGTAGCTGATGATGGAGAGCGGTAATGTAATAATGGAAGCGGGAAAAGTAATATCTGGTGAGACGATTGTTGGAAGAGAAGGGGCAAAAGGAAACCTTTTATGAAATGCACCTCCTGCACCTCCCAGGTAACCGGGAGGTGCAGGAGATAAGGGAAACAGCAAAGTAATTGCTGAAATCAGACACAGAAATATAAAGGGAAAGAGTATGGGAAGAGATATAGACGTCGCTGATTATTCACGGGCTTCAGAAGGCTGAAGGGAGGACTCATGAAAATATATGGGAGGTGGGTGAACAGGAGATTCATAATATATTCATCTTAACTGGTGGAGAAGCTGAAGTACCCCAGGTGACAAACTTCTAGATAATTGGAAACTGTTTGAAGGGGAAAATATGCAATTAAATTGACTTTCAAAATAACCATGCCGCAAAACACGATAATTCAGTGGAAACCAAAATAAAAAGGGACAGGAAAATAAGTTGTGTGTACCTCGAATGGGATAGAACAAGGAAGGAATGTGAGGAGCTAAGGGAGTACATGCAGTGGCGTCGTAAGGGGTGGGTGGCAGGGGTCCCCGCCCCGGGTAACACCATTCACGGGGTTACACCACAGAGCCTCTAAAGAAGGTGACACTAATGCCCAAAACAGTGCTGCAGCAACATAAGAGAAGAATCGTTATTTTCTATATAGCCTATATGATTACAGAGTACAAATAGGCTGATATAGGGAAAATCGTTGATTTTGATGATGTAACAGATGATTTTGCAGGATTGAAGGCAAGGAAATGTAAGATGAGATTCACTGAGATGTTACCTGTACTCAAGGTCAAATCGGAATTAGTGTTTCTCTGATATTGTAACGTTTTCCTTTATTTGTTTTTTTATATACATATTTTTTTTTTTGCATTGTTAAAGATGAATAAATGTAGGATGTGTTGCCTGCACTCAAAGTGGTGTTTGTGTTTATATTTCCTCAATATTACTACGACTATTTATTTTATTAATAACAAAGTTGAGAAGTATTCTCCTGTTCAGTTTATGGCCCTTAAACGTTCTCATTGCTAAACATTAGTCATTAGTGATGCAGTAGTGATGTAACTGGTGTTTATCCCCCCCCCCGCCCTTGGATTTCACGGGGGTGACACCAAAGATGACACCCGGCGTGACACTAAAGATGCCACCCGGCGTGACACCAAAGATGCCACCCGGAATGACACCAAAGATTCCGCCCCGGGTGACACCAACCCTAGCGACGCCACTGAGTGCATGCATCGTCACACATGTCACCTCAGCCTCGGTAGGATAGCCAGGCACACATACAGAGTCCTCTTAAGCCCTAGCCCCTTCTCTCACACAAACACAATAGTCCATAACAAGCTATCCACCTCACTTCCCACACCTACAGTCAACATTCCCCCTCCTCACAAGTACCTTCCTCACAACTGCCCCTCACTCGACCCCCGAGATCTTTTCTCATCACCCAGCCTCTTTATTCATTCCTATCTATATCTAGAATCCTGATCCATTCCATGGCAAAACTCCCACACCCGTGAAAGGAAGTGAAGACTCCCTATCCCAGAATGGGGTGTTGGTTGTACTATCAAAGGCTGAAGTCGGGGTTGAAGGAAGAAGAAAAGAAGAGGTAAAACCTTGGAAAGCCCAATTGGAGTCATAGAGGACATTTAGCATATGAGGTACTAAGTTACTGGCCCATAGGGTTGTGCAGGCCTTAAGGTAGAGCAATAGGCGTCCTATCAGATTTTTTACTCTCTCCAGGAGAAAATTAATATATTGATAGTGACCACACCTTTGTGGACCCCAAATACATGACCCATGAATGAATGAAAATATTCTAAATGATCCTATATCTGTAACATTGGTCACACTGTATTCTCATATGTTACACCTTACTAATTCACATAATGAACTCCTGCACTAAATGTTACACACAAAAAAAAACATTTAAAAGAACTCTTGCGATCTCTCAACAAGTCAGCCATAACATCAGTTGGTACTGTACGGTCAGACCTCAGGCCTTATCACAGACACTCTGTGAGTACGTCCTTGATTTCCAGTTGAAACGTAAGTATTTCTGAGTGCCAGATATTTATTTGCTAGTTTCTCTCTTTTTTTTTTGTTCCATATGCCTGGTTTAACCTCCTGCAACACTATAATTCCCATCAGGAAATTTCTGAACACTGAGGTTTTCTAGTAAATGGCTGGTATATCCTCAGAGTATCTTGCTGCTGCTAAACCCTATGTTTATGGTCCGGTTTAGCTTCAGAATATATATCGTTACTCAAAGCAAAGGGGTGGGTGGCAGGGGGGACCGCCCCGGGTAACACCATTCACGGGGTTACACCACAGAGCCTCTAAAGAAGGTGACACTAATGCCCAAAACAGTGCTGCAGCAACATAAGAGAAGAATCGTTATTTTCTATATAGCCTATATGATTACAGAGTACAAATAGGCTGATATAGGGAAAATCGTTGATTTTGATGATGTAACAGATGATTTTGCAGGATTGAAGGCAAGGAAATGTAAGATGAGATTCACTGAGATGTTACCTGTACTCAAGGTCAAATCGGAATTAGTGTTTCTCTGATATTGTAACGTTTTCCTTTATTTGTTTTTTTATATACATATTTTTTTTTTTGCATTGTTAAAGATGAATAAATGTAGGATGTGTTGCCTGCACTCAAAGTGGTGTTTGTGTTTATATTTCCTCAATATTACTACGACTATTTATTTTATTAATAACAAAGTTGAGAAGTATTCTCCTGTTCAGTTTATGGCCCTTAAACGTTCTCATTGCTAAACATTAGTCATTAGTGATGCAGTAGTGATGTAACTGGTGTTTATCCCCCCCCCGCCCTTGGATTTCACGGGGGTGACACCAAAGATGACACCCGGCGTGACACTAAAGATGCCACCCGGCGTGACACCAAAGATGCCACCCGGAATGACACCAAAGATTCCGCCCCGGGTGACACCAACCCTAGCGACGCCACTGAGTGCATGCATCGTCACACATGTCACCTCAGCCTCGGTAGGATAGCCAGGCACACATACAGAGTCCTCTTAAGCCCTAGCCCCTTCTCTCACACAAACACAATAGTCCATAACAAGCTATCCACCTCACTTCCCACACCTACAGTCAACATTCCTCCTCATCACAAGTACCTTCCTCACAACTGCCCCTCACTCGACCCCCGAGATCTTTTCTCATCACCCAGCCTCTTTATTCATTCCTATCTATATCTAGAATCCTGATCCATTCCATGGCAAAACTCCCACACCCGTGAAAGGAAGTGAAGACTCCCTCTCCCAGAATGGGGTGTTGGTTGTACTATCAAAGGCTGAAGTCGGGGTTGAAGGAAGAAGAAAAGAAGAGGTAAAACCTTGGAAAGCCCAATTGGAGTCATAGAGGACATTTAGCATATGAGGTACTAAGTTACTGGCCCATAGGGTTGTGCAGGCCTTAAGGTAGAGCAATAGGCGTCCTATCAGATTTTTTACTCTCTCCAGGAGAAAATTAATATATTGATAGTGACCACACCTTTGTGGACCCCAAATACATGACCCATGAATGAATGAAAATATTCTAAATGATCCTATATCTGTAACATTGGTCACACTGTATTCTCATATGTTACACCTTACTAATTCACATAATGAACTCCTGCACTAAATGTTACACACAAAAAAAAACATTTAAAAGAACTCTTGCGATCTCTCAACAAGTCAGCCATAACATCAGTTGGTACTGTACGGTCAGACCTCAGGCCTTATCACAGACACTCTGTGAGTACGTCCTTGATTTCCAGTTGAAACGTAAGTATTTCTGAGTGCCAGATATTTATTTGCTAGTTTCTCTCTTTTTTTTTTGTTCCATATGCCTGGTTTAACCTCCTGCAATACTATAATTCCCATCAGGAAATTTCTGAACACTGAGGTTTTCTAGTAAATGGCTGGTATATCCTCAGAGTATCTTGCTGCTGCTAAACCCTATGTTTATGGTCCGGTTTAGCTTCAGAATATATATCGTTACTCAAAGCAAATATTACTACTACAATATACTACGATAAGGGAACTACATAGTCAGTATAAACTTTGGCAACGCAATTATCACATACAATAAAATGGGCACATCAGACATAAAATATAGATTAGTATGATTAGGATATGAGGAAGAAAAAGAAGTAGACACAGAAAGACAGTGTATAACTAATACACAAAAACAGGTACAAAGCTACGATAGGTCATCAAATTAAGATTCACAGCGGGAAAAATATAACAAAATATAAGTGAAATATACCAACGGGAATGATATGTACATAAAATATAAGATAGATAACACACAGGCTAGAATGAACGTAATGCGTTAGGTTAAGGTTCAGGCTGAAAGATAAAGTAAGAGAAAGTAACCGTACTACATATTCGAATAGGTTACACTATAATATAGTTAATACACAAATGAAATTAGGTTTAAAAACAGCTGAACTAAGATAGCCTAGACCAGACATGCTTACAATATAAACATGCCTTTTTGCGTCCTTAATTATTACTTATCCTACGTTTAGCATCGGTTAACAGAAAAATACAGTTCTTGGAATGGGATTAATGTGCCAGCTTAAGATGGTGATTTATCGTGTTATTTCACAACAAAGCGTCTGTCAATCATACATATCATCAATCATCACATATCAACAATAGTTGCAGTCTCACTTAATAGCTGTAGGGATACATATTGTGACTAAAAATGCTGCCGTAAAGAGCTGACTGCATGAGCCTGAACTTTTGTTTACATGCACCTGAACTTTTGTTTACATGCACCTGAACTTTTGTTTACATGCACCTCGCTTCATAGTCTTCCTTCATATTTTCAACTTATCAGTCACTTTTTATAACAATATTCTTAAAACAATTGATTAGCTTATATTTGGACTAGTATTATTTACTGCAATGAATTATATCATTAGAACATTAACCAGATACAAAATAAATAAAATTATTTATCTAGAGACAATACATTAGAACAATCTAACAGCATAACTTTGTCCAGCGTTAATCTTCATATAATTAATATAATCATGTAATTAAGTTTTTACAATTATTCCGAATTACATGCCAGTAAAATAATAATTTCCAGATATTACATTGCTGATTCAGTGTCCCTGAGCCTGACTATGAGCAGAGTTGCAGAGAGATAAAGGTTGAAAATATTTCACAATATACATCAATAACAATTACCGTAATAATAATTATCATTTATAAAGCTTTTCACCAAGATTATTTATACGCAACATAAAAATTAATTAAGGAGTTGGATAGCTTTACTACACCCCCGCCCATACCCCCAACACATACAAACTCGTTTTACCTCCTCACCCATGAGCAAATACCAGGAATTCAGGAACCCATCGAGTGGAACATGGTAATGGAAAGAATGGTGAACGTTTGGTATATCAATAAAAATGGAATAACAAATAAGAGAGAAGCGTCGCACGAACAAATAACGGCGGCATCCCCAGACATTATAGCACTCACAGAGATGAAGTTTGCTGAAATGATGAGATGTGATCTTCTCGGCTGGATGTCAAATTTTGAGGAAAGACTGAGGCAACATAGAAGGTAGAGGGGTAACATAAGAACATAGGAAAGAAGGAACACTGCAACAGGCTTACTGACCCATGTGGAGAAGGCCTATGCTCCCCCGGATTAGACCAATGACCCCCCCCCCCCCCGGATTAGCTCAATGACCCACTCAGTATGGTCATCTCTACTCAAGGATGGAGCACTGCACCAGACCCAGCAGCACAAGCTAGTCAGGTCCAACTCACACCCACCCACACCCACTCATGTATTTATCTAACCTATTTTTAAAACTACACAACGTTTTAGCCTGAATAACTACTCGGGAGTTTGTTCCACTCATCCACAACTCTGTTACCAAACCAGTGCTTTCCTACATCTTTTCTGAATCTGAATTTTTCCAACTTGAAACCATTGCTGCGAGTCCTGTCTTGGCTGGAAATTTTCAGCACGCTATTTACATTTCCTTTATTTATTCCTGTTTTCCATTTATACATCTCAATCATATCCCCCCTAATTTTACGCCTTTCGAGAGAGTGCAGATTCAGGGCCCTCAGTCTATCCTCATAGGGAAGATTTCTGATACATGGGATCATCTTTGTCATCCTCCTCTGTACGTTTTCCAGAGCATTTATATCCATTCTGTAATACGGTGACCAGAACTGAGCAGCATAGTCTAAATGAGGCCTAACCAAGGATATATAGAGTTGAAGAACAACCTGAGGACTTCTATTATTCATACTTTATTGCGAACACTAATGCACTGTTGTCTTGGTTTTAGATTACTGCTAACTAGAACTCCTAAATCCTTTTCGCAATCAGTAGTATTAAGATCTACATTATTTAGTTTATATGTGGCATGGTTATTTACCTATCCAACATTTAGAACTTTACATTTGTCAATATTAAACTGCATCTGCCACTTCTCCGACCATTGCATCAGTCTATTCAAATCATCCTGGAGTGCTCTAGTGTCCTCATTAGAATGAATTGGACGGCCTATTTTAGTGTCATCAGCAAATTTGCTTATGTCGCTATTTATTCCCTCATCTATGTCGTTTATGTAAATTGTGAACAACAACGGGCCCAACACTGACCCCTGAGGAACACCGCTTGTGACGTGCCCCCATTCTGATTTCTCCCCATTTATGCAAACTCTCTGCTGTCTATTTGTCAGCCATGCCTCTACCCAGGAAAAAATTTCTCCTCCTATTCCATGTGCCTTAAGTTTCCTCGATAGCCTCTGGTGTGGAACTCTATCGAAAGCCTTACTGAAGTTCATATACACAATATCATATTCATTACCATGATCTACCTCCTCAAACACCTTAGTGAAAAAAGTTAGTAAATTCGTAAGATAGGAACGCCCCTTTGTAAAACCGTGTTGAGACTCATTAATCAATCTGTGCCTGTCAAGATGGCGACGAATTGCTTCGGCAATTATTGATTCCATAAATTTTCCCACTATGGAGGTAAGGCTTATTGGTATATAGTTCGAAGCCAAGGACCTGTCACCTGCCTTGTAAATAGGTATTACATTTGCCATTTTCAACTTATCAGGCACTACGCCAGTTTGTAGTGATATGTTAAAAAGATTAGTCAAAGGTATGCTAAGTTCCTCTTTACATTCCTTTAACACCCTTGCAAACAGTTCATCAGGGCCTGGGGATTTGTTAGGTTTTAGTTTCTCTATTTGTCTGAGGACCATGTCACTACTTACAGCAATCGTACATAGTTTATCATCCTGTTCTACATAATCTATTATTTCAGAAATATCGCTATCACCACGCATCTAGAAACCCATCAGTTACACAACCCAGGGCAACATGGGTTTAGAACAGGTCGCTCCTGTCTGTCTCAACTATTGGACCACTACGACAAGGTCCTAAATGCACTAGAAGACAAAAAGAATGCAGATGTAATATATACAGACTTTGCAAAAGCCTTCGACAAGTGTGACCATGGCGTAATAGCGCACAAAATGCGTGCTAAAGGAATAACAGGAAAAGTCGGTCGATGGATCTATAATTTCCTCACTAACAGAACACAGAGAGTAGTCGTCAACAGAGTAAAGTCCGAGGCAGCTACGGTGAAAAGCTCTGTTCCACAAGGCACAGTACTCGCTCCCATCTTGTTCCTCATCCTTATATCCGACATAGACAAGGATGTCAGCCACAGCACCGTGTCTTCCTTTGCAGATGACACCCGAATCTGCATGACAGTGTCTTCCATTGCAGACACTGCAAAGCTCCAGGCAGACATCAACCAAATCTTTCAGTGGGCTGCAGAAAACAATATGAAGTTCAACGATGAGAAATTTCGATTACTCAGATATGGTAAACATGAGGAAATTAAATCTTCATCAGAGTACAAAACAAATTCTGGCCACAAAATAGAGCGAAACACCAACGTCAAAGACCTGGGAGTGATCATGTCGGAGGATCTCACCTTCAAGGACCATAACATTGTATCAATCGCATCTGCTAGAAAAATGACAGGATGGATAATGAGAACCTTCAAAACTAGGGAGGCCAAGCCCATGATGACACTCTTCAGGTCACTTGTTCTATCTAGGCTGGAATATTGCTGCACACTAACAGCACCTTTCAAGGCAGGTGAAATTGCCGACCTAGAAAATGTACAGAGAACTTTCACGGCGCGCATAACGGAGATAAAACACCTCAATTATTGGGAGCGCTTGAGGTTCCTAAACCTGTATTCCCTGGAACGCAGGAGGGAGAGATACATGATTATATACACCTGGAAAATCCTAGAGGGACTAGTACCGAACTTGCACACGAAAATCACCCACTACGAAAGCAAAAGACTTGGCAGACGATGCACCATCCCCCCAATGAAAAGCAGGGGTGTCACTAGCACGTTAAGAGACCATACAATAAGTGTCAGGGGCCCGAGACTGTTCAACTGCCTCCCAGCACACATAAGGGGGATTACCAACAGACCCCTGGCAGTCTTCAAGCTGGCACTGGACAAGCACCTAAAGTCAGTTCCGGATCAGCCGGGCTGTGGCTCGTATGTTGGTTTGCGTGCAGCCAGCAGCAACAGCCTGGTTGATCAGGCTCTGATCCACCAGGAGGCCTGGTCTCAGACCGGGCCGCGGGGGCGTTGACCCCCGGAACTCTCTCCAGGTAAACTCCAGGTAAACTCCAGTATTTTCCTGGGTGAAAACTGAGAGGAAGTAGGTATTGAGAATTTCACGCATATCCTTATCACTGTCATTGATCTGACCAGAGTTACTGTTAAGTGGGACAATCTTGTCCCTAATCTTACTTCTGTATACCTGAAAGAACCCTTTTGGGTTAGTCTTTGAATCCCTTGCGACCTTAGCCTCATAATCCCTTTTTGCTTTTCTTAGTCCTTTCTTTATTTCTCTCTTTAATTGAATATATTGATTTCTTAACTGCCCATCCCCTCTTTTGATACGCCTATGTATGCCTCTCTTTTGACCAATGAGATGTTTTAATCTATTGTTCATCAATTTGGGAACATTTTAATTTTCCTACTCGGAACAAAAGTTGTCTGGGCAGCTAGAACTATGCTCTGAAAAACGTCATATTGGCAACCTAGATCACCTACCTGACTCATAGTCAGGACATCCCAATTTATCCCACCCAGGTAATTTTTCAGTCCCATGAAGTCGGCCAAGCGAAAATCTGGGACAGAGTTGATTGCAGTTATCAAGGCAATTCCATGATATATTAAAACTAAGTGATTTGTGATCACTTTCCCCAAGCTCATCATTAACCTCAAGATTATTAATTAGTGAATCTTTGTTGGCAAGAACCAAGTCTAGTTGGTTCTGTCACAACCTGTTCTAGAAAGTAATCCTGAACTGTATCAAGACTCAACATTTCCTGTCATATTGTTCCACTCAATTTGTCTAAAGTTAAAATTTCCCATTATCACATTTTCATATCTAGATGCCTTATGAATTTCGTCCCATAACAGCTTACTGCACTCCCTATCAAGGTTTGGGGGCCTATAAATCACACCCGAAATTAATTTGTCATGTCCCTCGAGAAACTGCAGCCAAACAGATTCTGTGTTTGATGTTTTTAATCTTATATCATGTCTAAGACAACAATATAAATTTTCTCTGATATACATCGCCACACCACCACCCTTCCTGCTGACCCTATCAGTGTGGAATAGTTTATAACCCTGTATGTTGCATTCAGAAGGCATTTCTCTATCTTTCAGGTTGAACCAGGTCTCTGTTATACCAATAATATCTATATTACCTAAACTTGCAAGTAATCTTAGCTTATCTACCTTATTTCATAGACTCCTACTATTTGTATAGTAAACCTTAAGGAAGCTAGTCACTCGTTGCCCTCTACTATCCCTCTTTGTTTGTTGATCAATTGATTTGCCATTACTATCAACTTTATTTTGAATATTGTCTTTTAAGCATATCCCTGAGGTATCCCGGTAATAACTGCTGTTTTTAACCCTAATGCTGCAGCCTGATTGTTTAGCACAAACACCCATACCTCTATAATCTATCAGTTTAAATTCCTAGACAAGTCTTCAATTACCCTCTCAATTGAATTGGCTAATGCAACCACTCCATCCCCAGAGAGATGAACCCCATCCCTTATATACATATCACGTTTGCCAAAGAATAGGTCACAGTTATCAATGAATGGGATTGCAAGTTCCTTGCAGTACCTGTCTAGCCAGCAATTCATACCAATTGCCCTAGACATCCATTCATTGCCCACTCCCTTTCTAGGCAAGATGCCTAGAACTACTTCTATGGCTGACCTGTACTTATCCAGCAGCTCCTCTCTCCTGCCCTTCCAATGTCATTACCACCAGCACTAAGACAGATAATGGGCTTGTTCCCATTACCTGCCATAATATTATCGAACCTGCTGACTATGTCACCAACACCAGCTCCAGGAAGACACACTCTCTGTCTGACCTTTCTGTTTCCATTGCAAATTGCACGGTCCATATATCTTACCTGAGAATCGCCTACTATTAAAATATTCTTACCTTGATTAGCAGGGGAATCAGTGGTACCTTCAACCTCACTAACCACTGAAGTACACTCGTCTTGGAGAACAGAGATTCGATTTCCTACCTTCACATCTTCTCTATTAACTCTCCTTATCTTCCTTCTTCCTGAACTGTGAACCACTTTCCACTTAGAGCTGCTGCCACTATCACTGCTGGCGACCATTCCTTCCTTACCAGCTAAATCCTCACACTCGCTCCCAAACTCATCTATGCAAAGCTTCAGCCTCCTATTTTCCTCCTGAAGAAGTAGGATCTCCTTCTTCAACACTTGAACCTGAGATTCTAAAACACTACAACAAGCCATGGTGCTTGGTAACAGCCCACACTAACTCCCAAGAGCTTAGGCAGGTATGACCGCAGGTGACCACTGACTACAGCGTACTGACCACTGACCTCAGCGCACTGCCTATGAGAAACAAGTGGTGTTTTGACATTGGAGGAATGGACAGAGGAAAAACAGATGACTCAATAAAAGATACACAGAAGACCCTGGGGGTCCCAAGGTGGTGATAGCAATAATACTTAACGACGAATATGAACATAAGAACATAAGAAAGGAGGATCACTGCAGCAGGCCTGTTGGCCCATACTAGGCAGGTCATTTACAATTCATCCCACTAACAAAAACATAAGAACATAAGAACATAAGAAAGAAGGAACACTGCAGCAGGCCTGTTGGCCCATACTAGGCAGGTCCTTTACAATTCATCCCAGTAACAAACATTTGACCAGCCCTATTTTCAATGCCACCCAAGAAACAAGCTCCGATGTGCAAGTCCCACTCAAATCCAACCCCTCCCACTCATGTACTTATCCAACCTAAATTTGAAACTACCCAAAGTCATAGCCTCAATAACCCAACTAGGTAGACTGTTCCACTCATCAACTACCCTATTTCCAAACCAATACTTTCCTATGTCCTTTCTAAATCTAAACTTATCTAATTTAAATCCATTACTGCGGGTTCTCTCTTGGAGAGATATCCTCAAGACCTTGTTAATATCCCCTTTATTTATACCTATCTTCCACTTATACACTTCGATCAGGTCCCCCCTCATTCTTCGTCTAACAAGTGAATGTAACTTAAGAGTCTTCAATCTTTCTTCATAAGGAAGATTTCTAATGCTATGTATTAATTTAGTCATCCTACGCTGAATGTTTTATAACGAATTTATGTCCATTCTGTAATATGGAGACCAGAATTGAGCTGCATAATCTAGGTGAGGCCTTACTAATGATGTATAAAGCTGCAGTATGACCTCTGGACTTCTGTTGCTTACACTTCTTGATATAAATCCCAGTAATCTATTTGCCTTATTACGTACGCTTAGGCATTGCTGCCTTGGTTTAAGGTTGCTGCTTACCATAACCCCCAAGTCCTTTTCGCAATCTGTATGGCTAAGTTCTACATTATTTAACTTATAAGTGCTAGGGTTATGGACACTCCCGAGCTTCAGAACCTTGCATTTATCTACATTGAACTGCATCTGCCACTTTTCTGACCAAGAGTAGATTTTGTCTAAATTCTCCTGAAGTTCCCTAACATCTACGTTTGAATCAATTATCCTACATATCTTCGTGTCATCGGAGAATTTGCTCATATCACTAGCAATTCCTTCATCAAGATCATTGATATATATTATAAACAACAATGGGCCCAAGACTGATCCCTGTGGAACGCCACTTGTTACTGATCCCCACTCGGATTTAACCCCATTTATGGACACTCTCTGCTTCCTGTCTGTGAGCCATGATTCGATCCACGAGAGCACCCATCCCCCAATGCCATGAGCTGCCACTTTCTTTAACAGTCTTTGGTGCGGAACTCTATCAAAAGCCTTACTAACATCTAAGTAAATAATATCAAATTCTTTATTGTGGTCAACAGCCTCAAAAGCTTTACTGAAGAAAGTTAATAAATTAGTTAGACAAGACCGGCCTCTTGTGAATCCATGCTGAGTATCCTTAATCAAGCTATGCTTATCGAGATGGCTTCTTATAATCTCAGCTATAATTGACTCTAGTAATTTGCCTACAACTGAGGTCAGGCTTATTGGGCGGTAATTTGACGGTAACGACTTGTCCCCTGTTTTAAAAATAGGAATTACATTAGCCATCTTCCACATATCAGACACTACACCTCTTTGAAGAGATAAATTAAAAATATTAGTTAATGGTTCACAGACTTCCATTTTGCATTCCTTAAGAACCCTTGAAAAAACCTCATCAGGACCCGGTGACTTATTTTGCTTCAGTCGGTCTATCTGCTTCACAACCATTTCACTAGTGACTGTGATGTTACATAATTTATCTTCTGATCCACTATAAAAATTAATTACCGGAATATTATTAGTGTCTTCCTGTGTAAAAACCGAGAGAAAATAATTATTTAAAATCGAGCACATTTCATTCTCTTTGTCAGTAAGATGCCCATAGTTATTTTTAAGGGGACCTATCTTATCTCTGACTTTTGTTCTATATACCTGGAAAAAACTTTTTGGGTTAGTTTTAGAATCCCTAGCAACTTTAATTTCATAGTCCCTTTTAGCTTTTCTTATCCCCTTTTTAATGTCCCTCTTAATGTCAATATACTGATTCATAAGATGACCCTCGCCTCTTTCGATACGCCTATAAATTCCTTTCTTATGCCCTGGTAGATATTTCAGCCTATTATTCATCCATTTTGGGTCATTTCTATTTGATCTAATTTCCTTATAAGGGATAAACGTTCTTTGAGCAGCATGTATTGTGTTCAGAAAACTGTCATATTGATAGCTCTCTTCGTTACCCCAGTCAACAGATGATAAGTGTTCTCTAAGCCCATCGTAATCTGCTAAGCGAAAATCTGGGACTGTTACTGAGTTATCCCTACTATCATACTTCCATTCAATTCTAAATGTAATTGATTTGTGGTCGCTAGCACCCAGTTCCTCTGAAACTTCTAAATTATTAACAAGGGATTCATTGTTTGCCAGAACTAAGTCAAGCAGGTTATTACCCCTTGTAGGTTCTGTCACAAACTGCTTCAAAAAACAATCCTGAACTACTTCTAAGAAATCGTATGATTCTAAATTCCCAGTCAAGAAATTCCAATCAATATGACTAAAGTTAAAGTCTCCTAGAATTACTACATTATCGTGCCTTGTGGCCCTAACAATTTCCTCCCATAGCAGTCTCCCCTGGTCCCTATCTAAATTTGGGGGACGGTATATCACACCTAAAATTAATTTTTCATGCCCCTCTGAAAATTCTATCCAAACAGACTCTGTATGTGTTACTTCAGACTTAATACCCGTTTTTATGCAACAGTTCAAGCGATCTCGGACATACAATGCCACCCCACCCCCCTTCCCGACACTTCTATCTACTTGGAACAATTTAAAACCCTGAATGTGACATTCTGCAGGCATGTCCCGACTTTTTGAATTAAACCACGTCTCAGTAAAGGCAAATACATCTATGTTACCTGCACTAGCAACTAGTCTCAATTCGTCCATCTTATTCCTAGCACTGCGACTATTTGTATAATAAATATTTAATGACCCTCCTCTCTCTTTACCCTTCCTGCTCCTTTCTGTTATTCCACTAAACCTATTACTGTCCTTGTCAATTAGTGCCACTGGCTTTCCAATATCCACCTCATTTTGCCTATTACTAGTTCTCCTAGTACTCATGTTACTACCTTGCGACTTCACAGTTTTCCCGCAAAAACCATACCACTAACTATTCCTAGTTTAAAGACCTAACAGCTCCCTCCACTGCTGTTGCCAGTGCTCCCACCCCAGACCTAGATAAGTGAACCCCATCCCTGGCATACATGTCATTTCTGCCATAGAAGAGGTCCCAGTTGTCAATGAATGTTACCGCATTTTCCTTACAGTATTTGTCCAGCCAGCAATTGACACCAATTGCTCTGGACAACCATTCATTTCCAACTCCTCTCCTTGGCAAAATGCCACATATGACAGGTTTCCCACCCTTCCCCCTAATTATCTCTATTGCTGACCTATACCTGCTAATCAGGTCCTCACTCCTACGTCTGCCAACATCGTTGCCTCCGGCACTGAGACAGATAATAGGATTGCTCCCATTACCTCTCATGATGTCATCCAGACGGCTAACAATATCCTTCATCCCAGCCCCAGGAAAACACTCTCTGCCTCCTACTCCTATCCTTCAAGCAGAATGCCCTATCCATGTACCTAATCTGGCTATCCCCAACAACAACAATGTTTTTACCTTCCTTGGCGTCGTCCGTCGTGATGCTCCGAGTAGTCGACTCACATTGCCAGGTAGCATTACACCACTTGTAGAATTCGTCAAGACGTTCTCGATGGTCTTCGTTGGGGTTTCTAGGGATGTCATACTCACGTCTGCCAATGCTTCTTTGGTACTCGTTGTGGCATTCCCAGTAGAACACTCACATTCGTCAGGTAGCACCAAGAATGAGTTGGAAGTTTCCACAGTAGTCTTCTGGTTTCTCGTTGTTTCTGCCTCTCCAACCATTTTCTTGATCTTCAGCTTGGTTCCATGTTGCCCGGCCACTGACCAAGCTCCCCTCTTAACCTGGGGACTCACAACTGAAGGATTACTACGAATCCTCTTGTTCTCCTCCGTTAATCGCCGTATCTCCATCTTAGCAACTCTGAGCTCTTCTCTCAGCTGCTGGTAAAGTTGCTCAAGAGAGGGCATCCTGGTACAGATTCACAGAGAGCACACAAACAGGTCTTCACAGAGCTAAGTACACGTCACCACTCAAGCTAAGTACACGTCACCACTGAGCTAAGTACACGTCACCACTGAGCTAAGTACACGTCACCACTGAGCTAAGTACACGTCACCACTGAGCTAAGTACACGTCACCACTCAAGCTAAGTACACGTCACCACTGAGCTAAGTACACGTCACCACATTTGCCCAACACAGTTTTCAATGCTACCCAAGAAATAAGCTCTGATTTGCAAGTCCCACTCAAATCCAACCCCTCTCACTCATGTACTTATCCAACCTAAATTTTAAACTACCCAAAGTCCTAGACTCAATAACCCAACTAGGTAGACTGTTCCACTCATCAACTACCCTATTTCCAAACCAATACTTTCCTATGTCATCTCTAAATCTAAACTTATCGTGACGTGTACTTAGCTCTGTGAAGACATGTTTGTGTGCTCTCTGTGAATCTGAACCAGGATGCCCTCTCTTGAGCAACTTTACCAGCAGCTGAGAGAAGAGCTCAGAGTTGCTAAGATGGAGATACGGCGATTAACGGAGGAGAACAAGAGGATTCGTAGTAATCCTCCTGTTGTGAGTCCCCAGGTTAAGAGGGGAGGTTGGTCAGTGGCCGGGCAATATGGAACCAAGTTGAAGATCAAGAAAACGGTTGGAGAGGCAGAAACAACGAGAAACCAGAAGACTACCGTGGAAACTTCCAACCCATTCTCGGTGCTACCTGACGAATGTGAGTGTTCTACTGGGAATGCCACAACGAGCACCAAAGAAGCATTGGCAGACGTGAGTGAAACATCCCTAGAAACCCCAATGAAGACCATCGAGAACGTCTTGACGAATTCTACAAGTGGTGTAATGCTACCTGGCGAATGTGAGTCGACTACTGGGAGCATCACGATGGACGACGCCAATGAAGGTAAAAACATTGTTGTTGTTGGGGATAGCCAAATTAGGTACATGGATAGGGCATTCTGCTTGAAGGATAGGAGTAGGAGGCAGAGAGTGTGTTTTCCTGGGGCTGGGATAAAGGATATTGTTAGCTGTCTGGATGACATCATGAAAGGTAATGGGAGCAATCCTATTATCTGTCTCAGTGCTGGAGGCAACGATGTTGGCAGACGTAGGAGTGAGGACCTGATTAGCAGGCATACGTCAGCAATAGAGATAATTAGGAGGAAGGGAGGGAAACCTGTCATATGTGGCATTTTGCCAAGGAGAGGAGTTGGAAATGAATGGTTGTCCAGAGCATTTGGTGTCAATTGTTGGCTGGACAAATACTTTAAGGAAAATGCGGTAACATTCATTGACAACTGGGACCTCTTCTATGGCAGAAATGACATGTATGCCAGGGATGGGGTTCACTTATCTAGGTGTGGGGTGGGAGCACTGGCCAACGCAGTGGAGGGAGCTGTTAGGTCTTTAAACTAGGAATAGTTAGTGGTATGGTTTTTTGCGGGAAAACTGTGAAGTCGAGGGTAGTAATATGAGTACTAGGAGAACTAGTAATAGGCAAAATGAGGTGGATATTGGAAAGCCAGTGGCACAAATTGACAAGGACAGTAATAGGTTTAGTGGAATAACAGAAAGGAGCAGGAAGGGTAGAGAGGAGGGTCTTTAAATATTTATTACACAAATAGTCGCAGTGCTAGGAGTAAGATGGACGAGTTGAGACTAGTTGCTAGTGCAGGTAACATAGATGTATTTGCCATTACTGAGACGTGGTTTAATTATAAAAGTCGGGACATGCCTGCAGAATGTCACATTCAGGGTTTTAAATTGTTCCAAGTAGATAGAAGTGTCGGAAAGGGGGGTGGGGTGGCATTGTATGTCCAAGATCGCTTGAACTGTTGCATAAAAACGGGTATTAAGTCTCAAGTAACATATACAGAGTCTGTTTGGATAGAATTTTCAGAGGGGCTTGAGAAATTAATTTTAGGTGTGATACACCGTCCCCCAAATTTAGATAGGGACCAGGGGAGACTACTATGGGAGAAAATTGTTAGGGCCACAAGGCACGATAATGTAGTAATTCTAGGAGACTTTAACTTTAGTCATATTGATTGGAATTTCTTGACTGGGAATTTAGAATCATACGACTTCTTAGAAGTAGTTCAGGATTGTTTTTTGAAGCAGTTTGTGACAGAACCTACAAGGGGTAATAACCTGCTTGACTTAGTTCTGGCAAACAATGAATCCCTTGTTAATAATTTAGAAGTTTCAGAGGAACTGTGTGCTAGCGACCACAAATTAAATTACATTTAGCATTGAATGGAAGTATGATAGTAGGGATAACTCAGTAACAGTCCCAGATTTTCGCTTAGCAGATTACGATGGGCTTAGAGAACACTTATCATCTGTTGACTGGGGTAACGAAGCGAGCTATCAATATGACAGTTTTCTGAACACAATACATGCTGCTCAAAGAACGTTTATCCCTTATAAAGAAATTAGATCAAATAGAAATGACCCAAAATGGATGAATAATAGGCTGAAATATCTACTAGGGCATAAGAAAGGAATTTATAGGCGTATCAGAAGAGGCGAGGGTCATCTTATGAATCAGTATATTGACATTAAGAGGGACATTAAAAAGGGGATAAGAAAAGCTAAAAGGGACTATGAAATTAAAGTTGCTAGGGATTCTAAAACTAACCCAAAAAGTTTTTTCCAGGTATAAAGAACAAAAGTCAGTGGTGACGTGTACTTAGCTCAGTGGTGACGCGTACTTAGCTCTGTGAAGACCTGTTTGTGTGCTCTTGAGTGGTGACCTGTACTTTGAGTGCTGACCTATACTTCACTCTGTGAAGAAGTGTCTTGTTTGCTCCCGTGGACTGAACCAAGATGCCCTCCATCGAGCAACTTTACCAGCAACTTAAGGAAGAATTGAGGGCAGCGAAGATGGAGATACGGCGATTGACCGAGGAAAACAAGAGGATTCGTAGTAGTCCTCCTGTTTCGAGTCCTCAGGTCAAGAAGGGATCGTGGTCAGTGGCTGGACAGCAGGGGACGACGAAGTTGACGATCAAGAAGACGAATGGAAAGCCAGAAACGATGAAGAAGAAAGAGACTGCTGTGGAAACTCCCGTGGAAACCTCCAACGCATTCTCGGTGCTACCCGACGAATGTGAGTCTACTAATGGGATCGTCACGACGAACGACAACAAGGAAGGTAAGAATATTGTTGTTGTTGGGGATAGCCAGGTTAGATACATGGATAGGGCATTCTGTTTGAAGGACAGGAGTAGGAGACAAAGGGTATGCTTTCCTGGGGCTGGGATGGAGGACATTGTTAGCCGGCTTGACAACATCATGAACGGTAATGGGATCAATCCTATTATTTGCCTCAGTGCTGGAGGCAATGATGTAGGCAAGCGTAGAAGTGAGGATTTAGTTAGAAAGTTCAGGACAGCTATAGACATGATTAGGAAGAAGGGGGGGCGCCCTGTTATATGTGGCATTTTGCCAAGAAGAGGTGTTGGTAATGAATGGTTGTCCAGAGCAATTGGTATTAATTGTTGGCTGGATAAACACTGTAAGGATAATGCAGTACCATTCATTGACAACTGGGACAACTTCTATGGCCGAAATGACATGTATGCCAGGGATGGGGTTCACTTATCCAGGGCAGGTGTGGGTTTTCTTGCTAACTCAGTTGAGGGGGTTGTTAGGACTTTAAACTAGGATTAGTTAGAGGTATGGGTTTAGAAATGATTAATAATGAGTATGGATATATTGACTTATGCTCTGATATTAAGAATCTTAATAGTAACTGTCATGTAGTAACTCTGGGTAATGATAATTTCAGAAATTGTGTAAAAACAAAGATGAATAGGAAAAATGTGCAGAAGAAAAAACATATGATGGTATTTTATGCTAACAGTCGAAGTGCAAGAAATAAAATTAATGAACTACGTTTGGTAGCATGTGCTGGGAACTTTGATATCATTGCATTAACTGAAACGTGGTATGATTTAAAGAGTCGGGATATGACTGCTGAGTGTAATATTCAGGGATTTAAGTTATTCAATGTGGATAGATATAATGGGAAGGGGGGAGGAGTTGCATTGTATGTTCGAGAAAATATTAATTGTTGCATAAAAACAGGTATAAAAATAGATGGAGCAGTAACAGAGTCTGTTTGGGTAGAGTTCGTGGAGGGTCAAGAAAAACTAATTCTAGGTGTAATATACCGACCTCCAGGCTTGGATCACGATAGAGGGAGACTTCTTTGGGACGAAATTGTTAGGGCTTCTGGACACAGTAACGTAGTCATAGTAGGGGACTTTAACTTTAGCCAAATTGACTGGAATTCTTTGACAGGTAATCTAGAGTCCAGTGACTTCATGGAAACAGTTCAGGACTGTTTTCTGAAACAGAGTGTAACTGAACCTACCAGGGGTAATAATTTGCTAGACCTAGTCTTGTCAAATAAGGAAACACTCGTGAATAATCTGGAGATCACTGAAGAGCTTGGCGCAAGTGATCACAAATCCATCACCTTTAGCATTAATTGGGAATGCAAGAATAATGATAATACAGTAAAAATCCCCGATTTTCGTTCTGCCGATTATAATGGACTTAGGGAACATCTGTCTAATCTTGATTGGGGCTATCTAGCTAATGATTTTATTGACGATAATCATACTTATGAATATGAAGGGATCTGCTTTTATGATTGTTTTCTTAATAATGTACACAGTGCCCAGAGTATATACATTCCCCAGAGAGAAATTAGGTCTAATAATAACGATCCCAAATGGGTTAACAGGAGGCTAAAGCATCTATTAGGGGAGAAAAGGGGAATTTATAGGCGCATCAGAAGAGGAGAGGTTAACCTTACTGACCAATATGTTCAGCTTAAAAGAGAAGTAAAAAAGGCGATTAGAAAGGCTAAACGTGACTATGAAATTAGAGTTGCTAATGAATCAAAGACTAATCCAAAGGGGTTCTTTCAAGTGTATAGGACGAAGGTGAAGGAAAAAGTAGGACCTCTGAAATCTGGGAATGGACAGCTGACGGATAATAAACTGGAAATGTGTTCCTTATTTAATGACTATTTTTTGTCAGTTTTTACACAGGAAGATGTAAATGAGATTCCAGTAATTAACAATTATTTAGTTCCTGATGAATTTAAGTTAACTAATATTACTGTCACGAGGGACATGCTTATTAAACAGATAGACAAACTGAAACAAAATAAGTCCCCGGGACCCGATGAGTTGTTTTCAAGGGTACTTAAGGAATGCAAGATGGAGCTTAGTCAGCCATTAACGAGTGTATTCAATGCGTCCATCCTTACCAGTGTTGTGCCAGAGATGTGGAAGATGGCTAATGTGGTTCCTATATTCAAATCAGGGGATAAGTCCACTCCTTCAAATTACCGTCCAATAAGCCTGACATTTATAGTGGGCAAGTTATTAGAATCAATTATAGCTGACATTATCAGAAGTCACCTTGAAGAGCATAACTTGATAAATGAATCTCAGCATGGATTCAAGAGAGGTCGTTCCTGCCTGACAAACTTACTGACGTTCTTCAATAGAACATTTGAGGCAGTTGACAGTGATAAGGAATATGATATTGTTTATTTGGATTTTAGTAAAGCCTTCGACAGAGTACCTCACAAGAGACTCTTAAGAAAAGTGGCAGCTCATGGTATAGGAGGTAAAGTTCTAGCATGGATTGAGGCATGGCTTACCAATAGAAAGCAGAGAGTTACCATTAATGGAGTGAAATCTGAATGGGGATTAGTCACTAGTGGCGTTCCACAAGGATCAGTTTTAGGCCCTCTCTTGTTCATAAGAACATAAGAACATAAGAATGTAGGAACACTGCAGAAGGCCTACTGGCCCATACGAGGCAGGTCCTTATCAAAACGACATCTACCTAAAGCTACTCAAGAAACAACTCCCGCACCCCCCAACACCAATCAAACCCAGCCCCTCCCACTCATATATTTGTCCAGTCTCTTCTTAAAGCTACCCAAGGTCCTAGCCTCTATCACCCCACTGGGAAGACTGTTCCACGCATCTACAACTCTGTTAGAAAACCAGTACTTACCTATGTCCTTTCTAAATCTAAATTTATCCAACTTAAATCCATTATTCCTGGTTCTTACCTGGTTCGACACCCTCAGTACTTTATTAATGTCTCCCTTGTTTATGCCCGTCATCCACTTATACACTTCAATGATATCTCCCCTCATTCTACGCCTCTCCAGAGAGTGGAGATTTAAGGCTTTAAGTCTATCTTCATACTGGAGGTTCCTTACACAGTAAATCATTTTAGTCATTCTTCTCTGTATGTTCTCTAATGAGTCTATGTCCATCCTGTAGTAAGGGGACCAAAACTGAGCAGCATAATCTAAATGAGGCCTCACTAGTGATGTATAGAGCTGTAAAATAACTTTTGGACTTCTGTTACTTATACTTCTTGAGATAAATCCAAGTAATCTGTTGGCCTTGTTGCGCACACTGAGGCACTGCTGTCTTGGCTTTAGATTTCTGCTTACCATGACTCCCAAGTCTTTTTCACATTCTGTATGACCAAGCTCTACTTCACCTAGATTATAGCTTCAAGGGTTATTTTCATTACCAAGGGCAAGTACCTTACACTTATCCACATTAAACTTCATCTGCCATTTCTCAGACCAAGACATTAATTTGTTCAAATCGTCCTGGAGTTCATTGATATCCTCCTCAGAGTGAATTATACGGCCTATCTTTGTATCATCAGCAAACTTACTCATGAAAAGTAAAAGGACACAAGTGCAACTAATGTGACATTTATTGTGGCAACGTTTCGCTCTCCAGGAGCTTTATCAAGCCATTACAAACAATACATGGACACAGAGGGTATATAAAGGCTCAGAGTGAGGTGAATACTAGTGAGGTACCATTCCGATGTTCACTAGTGGTAGTAGTAGTAGTAGTAGTGGTAGTGACAAAAGCAATTAATTGTCACTACCACTACTACTACTACTACTACCACTAGTGAACATCGGAATGGTACCTCACTAGTATTCACCTCACTCTGAGCCTTTATATACCCTCTGTGTCCATGTATTGTTTGTAATGGCTTGATAAAGCTCCTGGAGAGCGAAACGTTGCCACAATAAATGTCACATTAGTTGCACTTGTGTCCTTTTACTTTTCATATTGTCGGTAATTCTACCAACTTTATTACAAACTTACTCATGTCACTAGTAATCCCTTCATCAAGGTCATTAATGTAAATTATGAACAAGAGAGGGCCTAAAACTGATCCTTGTGGAACGCCACTAGTGACTAATCCCCATTCAGATTTCACTCCATTAATGGTAACTCTCTGCTTTCTATTGGTAAGCCATGCCTCAATCCATGCTAGAACTTTACCTCCTATACCATGAGCTGCCACTTTTCTTAAGAGTCTCTTGTGAGGTACTCTGTCGAAGGCTTTACTAAAATCCAAATAAACAATATCATATTCCTTATCACTGTCAACTGCCTCAAATGTTCTATTGAAGAACGTCAGTAAGTTTGTCAGGCAGGAACGACCTCTCGTGAATCCATGCTGAGATTCATTTATCAAGTTATGCTCTTCAAGGTGACTTCTGATAATGTCAGCTATAATTGATTCTAATAACTTGCCCACTATAGATGTCAGGCTTATTGGACGGTAATTTGAAGGAGTGGACTTATCCCCTGATTTGAATATAGGAACCACATTAGCCATCTTCCACATCTCTGGCACAACACTGGTAAGGATGGACGCATTGAATACACTCGTTAATGGCTGACTAAGCTCCATCTTGCATTCCTTAAGTACCCTTTCGCTCTCCAAATCAAGCAACTCATCGGGGTCCATCTTGCATTCCTTAAGGGACTTATTTTGTTTCAGTTTGTCTATCTGTTTAATAACCATGTCCCTCGTGACAGTAATATTAGTTAACTTAAATTCATCAGGAACTAAATAATTGTTAATTATTGGAATCTCATTTACATCTTCCTGTGTAAAAACTGACAAAAAATAGTCATTAAATAAGGAACACATTTCCAGTTCATTATCCGTCAGCTGTCCATTCCCAGATTTCAGAGGTCCTACTTTTTCCTTCACCTTCGTCCTATACACTTGAAAGAACCCCTTTGGATTAGTCTTTGATTCATTAGCGACTCTAATTTCATAGTCACGTTTAGCCTTTCTAATCGCCTTTTTTACTTCTCTTTTAAGCTGAACATATTGGTCAGTAAGGTTAACCTCTCCTCTTCTGATGCGCCTATAAATTCCCCTTTTCTCCCCTAATAGATGCTTTAACCTCCTGTTAACCCATTTGGGATCGTTATTATTAGACCTAATTTCTCTCTGGGGAATGTATATACTCTGGGCACTGTGTACATTATTAAGAAAACAATCATAAAAGCAGATCCCTTCATATTCATAAGTATGATTATCGTCAATAAAATCATTAGCTAGATAACCCCAATCAAGATTAGACAGATGTTCCCTAAGTCCATTATAATCGGCAGAACGAAAATCGGGGATTTTTACTGTATTATCATTATTCTTGCATTCCCAATTAATGCTAAAGGTGATGGATTTGTGATCACTTGCGCCAAGCTCTTCAGTGATCTCCAGATTATTCACTAGTGTTTCCTTATTTGACAAGACTAGGTCTAGCAAATTATTACCCCTGGTAGGTTCAGTTACACTCTGTTTCAGAAAACAGTCCTGAACTGTTTCCATGAAGTCACTGGACTCTAGATTACCTGTCAAAGAATTCCAGTCAATTTGGCTAAAGTTAAAGTCCCCTACTATGACTACGTTACTGTGTCCAGAAGCCCTAACAATTTCGTCCCAAAGAAGTCTCCCTCTATCGTGATCCAAGCCTGGAGGTCGGTATATTACACCTAGAATTAGTTTTTCTTGACCCTCCACGAACTCTACCCAAACAGACTCTGTTACTGCTCCATCTATTTTTATACCTTTTTTTATGCAACAATTAATATTTTCTCGAACATATAATGCAACTCCTCCCCCCTCATAATTTACATTAATGACCTTGATGAAGGGATTACTAGTGACATGAGTAAGTTTGCTGATGATACAAAGATAGGCCGTATAATTCACTCTGATGTGCATATCAATGAACTCCAGGACGATTTGAACAAATTAATGTCTTGGTCTGAGAAATGGCAGATGAAGTTTAATGTGGATAAGTGTAAGGTACTTGCCCTTGGTAATGAAAATAACCCTCGAAGCTATAATCTAGGTGAAGTAGAGCTTGGTCATACAGAATGTGAAAAAGACTTGGGAGTCATGGTAAGCAGAAATCTAAAGCCAAGACAGCAGTGCCTCAGTGTGCGCAACAAGGCCAACAGATTACTTGGATTTATCTCAAGAAGTATAAGTAACAGAAGTCCAAAAGTTATTTTACAGCTCTATACATCACTAGTGAGGCCTCATTTAGATTATGCTGCTCAGTTTTGGTCCCCTTACTACAGGATGGACATAGACTCATTAGAGAACATACAGAGAAGAATGACTAAAATGATTTACTGTGTAAGGAACCTCCCGTATGAAGATAGACTTAAAGCCTTAAATCTCCACTCTCTGGAGAGGCGTAGAATGAGGGGAGATATCATTGAAGTGTATAAGTGGATGACGGGCATAAACAAGGGAGACATTAATAAAGTACTGAGGGTGTCGAACCAGGTAAGAACCAGGAATAATGGATTTAAGTTGGATAAATTTAGATTTAGAAAGGACATAGGTAAGTACTGGTTTTCTAACAGAGTTGAAGATGCGTGGAACAGTCTTCCCAGTGGGGTGATAGAGGTTAGGACATTGGGTAGCTTTAAGAAGAGACTGGACAAATATATGAGTGGGAGGGGCTGGGTTTGATTGGTGTCAAGGGGTACGGGAGTTATTTCTTGAGTAGCTTTAGGTAGATGTCGTTTTGATAAGGACCTGCCTCGTATGGGCCAGTAGGCCTTCTGCAGTGTTCCTACATTCTTATGTTCTTATAAGATAGGTCCCCTTAAAAATAACTCTGGGCATCTTACTGACAAAGAGAATGAAATGTGCTCGATTTTAAATAATTATTTTCTCTTGGTCTTTACACAGGAAGACACTAATAATATTCCGGTAATTAATTTCTATAGTGGGCCAGAAGAAGATAAATTATGTAACATCACAGTCACTAGTGAAATGGTTGTGAAGCAGATAGACCGACTGAAGCAAAATAAGTCGCCGGGTCCTGATGAGGTTTTTTCAAGGGTTCTAAAGGAATGCAAAATGGAAGTCTGTGAACCATTAACTAATATTTTTAATTTATCTCTTCAAACAGGTGTAGTGTCTGATATGTGGAAGATGGCTAATGTAATTCCTATTTTTAAAACAGGGGACAAGTCGTTACCGTCAAATTACCGCCCAATAAGCCTGACCTCAATTGTAGGCAAATTACTAGAGTCAGTTATAGCTGAGATTATAAGAAGCCATCTCGATAAGCATAGCTTGATTAATGATACTCAGCATGGATTCACAAGAGGCCGGTCTTGTCTAATATATTAACTTTCTTCAGTAAAGCTTTTGAGGCTGTTGACCACGATAAAGAATTTGATATTATTTACTTAGATTTTAGTAAGGCATTTGATAGAGTTCCGCACCAAAGACTGTTGAAGAAAATTGAGACACTTATGCAGCATATGGAAATCTTTATTCAGGAAACGTTTCCTGAATAAAGATTTCCATATGCTGCATAAGTGTCTCAATCTTCAACTTGTCGGTTTTTCAAACCATTCATCACAACTGTCGGACACTGCAGCATCATGGGATCTTGTTACAAAGAATTCTTCAACACTTGTTCAACCTTTGGACGAAGACCTACTTCGACTAGTGGATGGTACCACTATGACCCCGCCTCCATCTGCTTCACGTCACCTCACTACAGTATATAAGCCACGTCTACGGCCCTATGCTGTACATTCTACAAGATTGATGGACTGAACACATCGACTCCAGGTTGAGGGACTGATTACCTCATTCTCCTCCTCTCCTTACGCCTTCCTCTTTGTATTGGACTGATGAAGCCACTGTGTGGCGAAACGTTTCCTGAATAAAGATTTCCATATGCTGCATAAGTGTCTCAATCTTCAACTTGTCGGTTTTTCAAACCATTCATCACAACTGTTGAAGAAAGTAGCAGCTCATGGCATTGGGGGAAGGGTGCTCTCGTGGATCGAATCATGGCTCACAGACAGGAAGCAGAGAGTTTCCATAAATGGGGTTAAATCCGAGTGGGGATCAGTAACAAGTGGCGTTCCACAGGGATCAGTCTTGGGCCCGTTGTTGTTTATAATATATATCAATGATCTTGATGAAGGAATTACTTGTGATATGAGCAAATTCGCCGATGACACGAAGATAGGTAGGATAATTGATTCAAACGTAGATGTTAGGGAATTTCAGGAGGATTTAAACAAACTCTACTCTTGGTCAGAAAAGTGGCAGATGCAGTTCAATGTAGATAAATGCAAGGTTCTGAAGCTCGGGAGTGTCCATAACCCTAGCACTTACAAGTTAAATAATGTAGAACTTAGCCATACAGATTGCAAAAAGGACTTGGGGGTTATGGTAAGCAGCAACCTTAAACCAAGACAGCAATGCCTAAGCGTACGTAATAAGGCAAATAGATTACTGGGATTTATATCAAGAAGTGTAAGCAACAGAAGTCCAGAGGTCATACTGCAGCTTTATACATCATTAGTAAGGCCTCACCTAGATTATGCAGCTCAATTCTGGTCTCCATATTACAGAATGGACATAAATTCGTTATAAAACATTCAGCGTAGGATGACTAAATTAATACATAGCATTAGAAATCTTCCTTATGAAGAAAGATTGAAGACTCTTAAGTTACATTCACTTGTTAGACGAAGAATGAGGGGAGACCTGATCGAAGTGTATAAGTGGAAGATAGGTATTAATAAAGGGGATATTAACAAGGTCTTGAGGATATCTCTCCAAGAGAGAACCCGCAGTAATGGATTTAAATTAGATAAGTTTAGATTTAGAAAGGACATAGGAAAGTATTGGTTTGGAAATAGGGTAGTTGATGAGTGGAACAGTCTACCTAGTTGAGTTATTGAGGCTAGGACTTTGGTTAGTTTCAAATTTAGGTTGGATAAGTACATGAGTGGGAGGGGTTGGATTTGAGTGGGACTTGCACATCAGAGCTTATTTCTTGGGTAGCATTGAAAATTGGGTTGGTCAAATGTTTGTTAGTGAGATGAATTGTACATTAAAATTGTATTAAATACCGACAGGTTGTTAGGTAAGACACATATGCAACAGTTAGGTATCTTTATTATGAAACGTTTCGCCTACACAGTAGGCTTCTTCAGTCAAGTACAGAAAAGTTGATAGAAGCAGAAGATACTTGAAGACGATGTAATCAGTCCATCACCCTTAAAGTTTTGAGGTGGTCAGTCCCTCAGTCTGGAGAAGAGCATTGTTCCATAGTATGAAACAATATGGAGATGAAGTGAGAGGATGGAGCTTTTTATAGCGCCAAGAGGTGAGACGTACGCCACTAGGAGAGGTAAGAACTCAGATGCTGAGAGGTCAGGTCCCTCTCAAATCCAGCCGCTCTCACTAGTGGAAGTTGTCGAAGTTGATTGCAGGTCTGTACCAAGATACCCTTGTGTTGCAGTGTCTGACAGATTGAACATTAAAATGGTATAAAATACCGACAGGTTGTTAGGTAAGACACATATGCAACAGTTAATGGCGTACGTCTCACCTCTTGGCGCTATAAAAAGCTCCATCCTCTCACTTCATCTCCATATTGTTTCATACTATGGAACAATGCTCTTCTCCAGACTGAGGGACTGACCACCTCAAAACTTTAAGGGTGATGGACTGATTACATCGTCTTCAAGTATCTTCTGCTTCTATCAACTTTTCTGTACTTGACTGTAGAAGCCTACTGTGTAGGCGAAACGTTTCATAATAAAGATACCTAACTGTTGCATATGTGTCTTACCTAACAACCTGTCGGTATTTTATACCATTTTAATGTTCAATCTGTCAGACACTGCAACACAAGGGTATCTTGGTACAGACCTGCAATCAACTTCGACAACTTCCACTAGTGAGAGCGGCTGGATTTGAGAGGGACCTGACCTCTCAGCATCTGAGTTCTTACCTCTCCTAGTGGCGTACGTCTCACCTCTTGGCGCTATAAAAAGCTCCATCCTGTCACTTCATCTCCATATTGTTTCATACTATGGAACAATGCTCTTCTCCAGACTGAGGGACTGACCACCTCAAAACTTTAAGGGTGATGGACTGATTACATCGTCTTCAAGTATCTTCTGCATCTATCAACTTTTCTGTACTTGACTGAAGAAGCCTACTGTGTAGGCGAAACGTTTCATAATAAAGATACCTAACTGTTGCATATGTGTCTTACCTAACAACGAGATGAATTGTAAAGGACCTGCCTAGTATGGGCCAACAGGCCTGCTGCAGTGTTCCTCCTTTCTTATGTTCTTTTGTTCTCATAAGTGCTAGGGTTATGGACACTCCCGAGCTTCAGAACCTTGCATTTATCTACATTGAACTGCATCTGCCACTTTTATGACCAAGAATAGAGTTTGTTTAAATCCTCCTGAAGTTCCCTAACATCTATGTTTGTGTCATCGGCGAATTTGCTCATATCACTAGTAATTCCTTCATCAAGATCATTGATATATATTATAAACAACAACGGGCCCAAGACTGATCCCTGTGGAATGCCACTTGTTACTGATCCCCACTCGGATTTAACCCCATTTATGGACACTCTCTGCTTCCTGTCTGTGAGCCATGACTCTATCCACGAGAGCACTTTTCCCCCAATGCCATGAGCTGCCACTTTCTTTAACAGTCTTTGGTGCGGAACTCTATCAAAAGCCTTACTAAAATCTAAGTAAATAATATCAAATTCTTTACCGTGGTCAACAGCCTCAAAAGCTTTACTGAAGGAAGTTAATAAATTAGTTAGACAAGACCTGCCTCTTGTGAATCCATGCTGAGTATCATTAATCAAGCTATGCTTATCGAGATGGCTTCTTATAATCTGAGCTATAATTGACTCTAGTAATTTGCCTACAATTGAGGTCAGGCTTATTGGGCGGTAATTTGACGGTAACGACTTGTCCCCTGTTTTAAAAATAGGAATTACATTAGGCATCTTCCACATATCAGACACTACACCTGTTTGAAGAGATAAATTAAAAATATTAGTTAATTGTTCACAGAGTTCCATTTTGCATTCCATAAAAACCCTAGAAAAAAGCTCATCAGGACCCGGCGACTTATTTTACTTCAGTCGGTCTATCTGCTTCACAACCATTTCACTAGTGACTGTGATGTTACATAATTTATCTTATTTAGGCCCACTATAAAAATTAATTACTTGGATATTGTTAGTGTCTTCCCGTGTAAAAACCGAGAGAAAATAATTATTTAAAATCGAGCACATTTCATTCTCCTTGTCAGTAAGATGCCTATAGTTATTTTTAAGATGACCTATCTTATCTCTAACTTTTGTTCTATAAACCTGGAAAAAACTTTTTGGTTTAGTTTTCGAATCCCTTGCAACTTTAATTTCTTAGTCCCTTTTAGCTTTTCTTATCCCCTTTTTAACGTCTCTCCTAATGTCAATATACTGATTCATAAGATGACCCTCGCCTCTATTGATACGCCTATAAATTCCCTTCTTTATGCCCTAGTAGATATTTCAGCCTATTATTCATCCATTTTGAGTCATTTCTATTTGATCTAATTTCTTTATACGGGATAAACGTTCTTTGAGCAGGATGTATTGCGTTCAGAGAACTATCATATTGATAGCTCTCTTCGTTACCCCAGTCAACAGATAAGTGTTCTCTAAGCCCATCGTAATCTGCTAAGCGAAAATCTGGGACTGTTACTGAGTTATCCCTACTATCATACTTCCATTCAATGCTAAATGTAATTGATTTGTGGTCGCTAGCACCCAGTTCCTCTGAAATTTCTAAATTATTAACAAGGGATTTATTGTTTGCCAGAACTAAGTCAAGCAGGTTATTTCCCCTTGTAGGTTCTGTCACAAACTGCTTCAAAAAACAATCCTGAACTACTTCTAAGAAGTCGTATGATTCTAAATTCCCAGTCAAGAAATTCCAATCAATATGACTAAAGTTAAAGTCTCCTAGAATTACTACATTATCGTGCCTTGAGGCCTTAACAATTTCCTCCCATAGCAACATAGCAATAGCAGATACACTAAAAGCGGTATCAAGAAGAGCCTATATGTGCATGGTAAAGATACTGGTCATGGATGACTATAGCACAAGGAGACTGACTGGGAGATGCTACAGCCACACAGGAGACAAGAAATTTGATGCCAGAGGCGGTAATGGAGAACTTCATGCACCATCATATTAGGGAACCTTACTGGTTCTAAAATAAGAGACATTTCGAATAAAAGGCCCCTTGGTTTTAGGTACCACACGGTCATGAGTTTCGAATACTTTGTGGACATACGAGCTGACAGAGAACCAGCACGGGCAGGGTATGACAAGTCACACTTCAAACTAAGGGACAACACAGGCATGAGGGAGTTGCTGCATCAGATTCAGTGTAAAAGAAAGCTAGAGGAGATTAAATTAAACGAAATGGTGGAATATGTAGCTGATAAGTACAGAGAGGCAGAGTTCATACCAGAAGAATTATAGAGAATGGAAAGACCAGAGTTAGATCATGGTTTACCCAGAGTTGTGCTAAAACTTCGAAAAAGTATAAAATGCAATGAACTCAAGAAAACAAGGACTTGACCATAAGAAACAGAAAACAAGTGTGCATGGGTAAGAAGAGACGTTCAACGACAATCTGAAAATTACATAGCATCGAAAGCCAAATCCGAGACAAAGTTGTTATATTGCCTCAGGAGGAAGACAACAAAAGGGGATCACGTCATCAGGCTGAAGAACGAAGGAAGCAGGAAAGCTCACAAGGAGTGCCCAGGAAGACTATGAGGAGCTCTGGAAGAGATATAGGGATGTATTTTCAGAGGTTACAGAAAGGCTACCAGCAAATCAAACGGTAGATTGCACCAGCAAGCATTGTACACAATACATACAAATGGGAAGGCGGTGAAGAAGCTATTATATAAAATAAATATCTCAACGGTAGTGGGGCCAGATAATATTTCGCTGAGGATCCTGAAATAGGGAACAGTAATATGTGTCTCTCTAGCAACAATCTTCAATAATCTTCAGTAAGGGCATCTTCCAGATGTGTGGAAGACAGCAAATGTAGTGCCCATTTTTTTAAGTAAGGAGACAGACCGACATTTCTATTCTACAGTTCAGGATCGCTGACAAGTATGGTATGTAAAGTTATGACAAAGAGTATCAGGAGGAGAATGGTAGAGCTTCTAGAAAGGAGACGGTTCATTCATGACATCCACCACTGCTTTAGATTGTTAATCCTGTGTCACAAACCTACTGGTGCTCTACTACAAGGTAAAAGAAGTTAGGAAAGGGAGAGAGATACAGTGGGACCTCTGGTCACGACCATAATTCGTTCCAAAACTCTGGTCGCGACCCGATTTGGTAGTGACCCGAACCTAATTTCCCAAATGAATTTTATGTAAATACGATTTATCCATTCCAGAACTATACGACCTGTATGTAAATATATTCTTTTAAGATTTTAAGCACAAAAATTGTTAATTATACCATAGAATGCACAGTATAAGAGTAAACTAAACGTAAAAACCTTGAGTAACATTGAGAAAACGTTGAACAACAGAGAAAACTAACATTTCACGAGTCCATTCAAGACCCCTACTAACTGTGAGTTTATTCAAATATACACAAATACAGTTACATAGATTATCATACATTGCAGCATATGTGTAGAGAACCAGGGATAACCCAAAAAGGTCACAGTGACTTATTTCCATTGGGGTCCTTTACAGCCCTTTAGCCGCCCCTTAAGCATAGAAAAAATAATCAAAGTTTGAAAAAGCCTTAATTGTACAAAATAATGCACAGTTTAATAGATAAAAAACTTAAATGACAGAGAAAAAACATACCGTAAACGTTAGGTGTACACAAACAACAGGAAGTGGGGAAAATTGGTGCCTGCGAAAAAAATGGCATGGAATGTGAAAATTGGTGCGGCTGTGTTTGTTCGATACCCGAATATGTGTTCATGACCAGATGCAAAAATATGGCCAATTTTTTGGTCGTGAACCGATTTGTTCGTGTTCGGAAGCGTTCGTGACCAGTGATCCACTGTACATAGATTGCCTCTATTTGAACTATAGACACACCAACACATTAACTTGAATTGTTCTGGTTTAGCTGTTATATATTAGAACAAGCAGGTTTCCCACCGCAATCTGCTATAGCAAGTATTGTCCCAAATATTACCAACTACAGCAAGCGCTTTTCCTCGTAGGTACGTTGCCATCCTTCATGGCTCTGAGCCGCTCAGCTTTCAGGGTGCTTTTGTTATTGTGGATTGCATAGAGAAGCATGTCTAACAGCGCATTGATACGCATTTTATCACCTGTTCTATAAATGTGAGTTCTGTGAGAACATGCATCTCATAAGAATCTACGTTTCTGGGAGTGAGCATAAACTCTCCTTTCAGATTTGGGGACACTGATACCTTACGACCGTATATTTTCCCCAGATGAATTATAGCAGCATACGGGGTGTTATGGAGTACTTTGTTGATGAGCCTGAATTTGTAATCTATGGACGTTTTAGCTTAACTGATCTGCCAGGAAACACTGTGCTTTCCTTTCAACTTTGAAGATCGTACTTTCTGCCAACCTTCTGCATACGGTACGTCAGTAGTAGGGATGGGCATTTCTTCATCCATACCCATCTTGCTGAGTCATTGGAACATCGTGACCTCTTACTTTCGGTAGAAGCTATGTGCTGTTGTATGTAGATGAATCTGTACGTGACAATACGAGGACACGGAGGATATATATATATATATATATATATATATATATATATATATATATATATATATATATATATATATATATATATATATATATATATATATATATAGTGTGTGTGAGAGAGAGAGCGAGAGAGAGAGAGAGAGAGAGAGAGAGAGAGAGAGAGAGAGAGAGAGTATGCTCCACTTTCTTGGTTTCGCTGTCCCCCTCTCATCTGCGACTGTTTGACAGAGTAGAGAACAGAGAAAGACGTCTCATCTCTCGCCTGGACCCATCCTGAATAGACCTGGCATTTCAGCAGAGCCTTCAACACAGGAGGGATGTGGGTGGCCTTACTGTTATGTACAAGGCCAATATTGTCAAAGTACCACACTTGGATCCACTTCGAAACAAGCTTTTATGCCACAAGACGGGCAGAAAGCAGCAACTTTACTCTGGCTGTACTCTTCTCCAGAACATCACTCCATCTGAGATCACCCAGGATGACTCGAGTATGGAACACATTCGTACAGCATAATGATGTCAACCAGATAAAGTCAGTTGATCAAATGAAAATGCTGGCCCACAGATGGCTCCAACTTCATCCTGTTCCCTACTTGTATGTCTCATAACAATAAAAAGGCTTTCAAATGAGCTGATGTAGGTAACAGCTCTTAGCTTGTCAATAAAGTTAGGAATCCTTAACCTGTAAATAGCTTGTCAATTAAGCTAGGGATCCTTAACCTTGTCAAACCCTGTGTAAAAAAAAAGTGGTGCAAAGCATAATATATTCGTTGTAGGTAATACTTGTAGCAGAACTTGTGGTAGTAATAGTAGTATTGGTAGTTGTATTACATGTTTTAGTAATGGTAGCAGCTATGTGAGGGCACAGTTCCCACATTAAAACCTCGCATTAGTTGCACTTGTATTCTTTTACCTGACATTTTATCAGTAATTCTACCAACAATATTTCTATTCATCAACGTAGTTTAAACAGTTAATTATAGTCCATACATAATTCCGAGAATAAGACATTTGAAGTGGTGCATCACGAACATGTATCCAAGGAAACCGTCCCTATACAACGATAACAGTATCTCCTCATTCATCATCCATATTCATCATCATCAGAACGCCTTACATCAAGAACACAATGCTCTCAGAATCAACACCACCCCGGTGCATCAAGATCGCCACTTAACATGCATCAACTTCCAGTAATCTCATCATTTATCACTAAAATCGCCCTCACGTGCAACAAGAAGACCCTCTCACGAAGCAAGAATAACACATAACAATTTCAGTTTGTGTGAACAAATATAATTCTTTCTTCCGACCAAAATAGCAAAAGCACCGAGCTTCCCCTCCTGTTACAACTATCCCATTCTCCTATTATGCAACAATAACACATTCATTATTGCACAATAACATGAGAACATAGAAGCATAGGCAATTTCCACTCTTCCCCTTCAACTCCCCCTCCGCTACCGCCAAACACTACTGTTATGTATTTTGCTTGATTACTTTTTTTTCAAAATTGGTGGTAATTACAATTTCTAGATAATGTCTAAATTTATGACCTATTGATTCCTTTGTGGGCAGTGCTTGTTTAAAAGGATAATGGTAAGGTGGGTTTTTCTTGGTAGTTAATGGTTAAGACAGTACTTTGTCTAATAGCTGATGGTTGGAAGAGTACTTCCTCCAGTAGTCAAGGGTTAAGACAGTTTTTACTATACAAGTATGTGGTGTGAGAATCTTTTTCCTTTAGCAATTAATATTTTAAGGAGTGATTGAATTAGCAGGTAGATAACGGTTGGGATATTGCTTGTGTTAGTAATGAGACCTAATGGTTACTTACATGCTTCCTCAAGTACCTGTAATTTATGGCAGTACATGCCTAAGTAAATGTTATTTGGGAAGTGTTAGCACTAACAATTAATTGCTAAGGTAGTACTTTATCTCGTATATAATGCTTGCTCTCGTAGGTAATATATGGGGCAGTGCTTGCTCTAGTAGGTAATATATGGGGCAGTGCTTGCTCTCGTAGGTAATATATGGGGCAGTGCTTGCTCTAGTAGGTAATATATGGGGCAGTGCTTGCTCTCGTAGGTAATATATGGGGCAGTGCTTGCTCTAGTAGGTAATATATGGGGCAGTGCTTGCTCTCGTAGGTAATCTATGCGGCAGTGCTTGCTCTCGTAGGTAATCTATGGGGCAGTGCTTGCTCTCGTAGGTAATCTATGGGGCAGTGCTTGCTCTCGTAGGTAATCTATGGGGCAGTGCTTGCTCTCGTAGGTAATCTATGGGGCATTGCTCCCTCTAGTTAATAGTCTGGAAAGTGATAGATCTTGTAATACACGGGTTAGAAAATAATTGCTTTAGCATTGTACTTACGCTAGTACGTTAAAGTTGAAGTATTTGTTACTGAAAAAAATGATGGACAGTTATGGTTTTCATTGTAACTAGTTTGGGCATTGTTGTTAAATGCTGTGTAGTGATTTCTTTTGTATATAATAAATAAGGCAGTCATTGATCTACTAGCTGGGCCGGATGCTCTATTAAATAATATCTAGGGCAATGCTTGTCCCCAGATATAATTTACAAATGTAAACAAATTTACAAATATAAACACTTTATTGTTATAATTGAAAATATAAAACATTTAAATATGAACTTTTATCCTACGTGAAAGAGAAATAGAAAATGAAATATAAAAATATCAGAATTCAACGCTAATATGTACAGTTAGACTGTGGTGTCTGGTTGATGTTGACACAGCGCATTGTAGCCGTGGCTGAGGATGTGGGGGGGGGGGGGTCACAGCTATTAAGTGACAACCCAACGACTATTTCGTCACAGTGTCTCTAGCTTTGAATAATCCGTCAAGATGATAGAAACGCAGGTCTTTCACCACTGCAAAGATGAGGGGTAGTTGCCTGGGATTGGCTACAACCAGGTACTCATGTGAAGTTCGTCTCCTTCGACACTGTTTCTGTAGTTGCCAGATGACCCAAGCTGACATTCCAAGCTAGAAAGAGACAAAAGTTAGCCACTACTCGATAAATCACTCTCCATGATAAGTGTATGGCACTTAAAAGAATTTACCATCTAAATAAACAATATCAAATTCTTTGTCGTGATCAACAGCCTCAAAAGCTTCACCGAAGAAAGTAATAAATTAGTTAGACAAGAACGGCCTCTCGTGAATCCATGCTGAATATCATTAATCAGATAATGCTTATCCAGATGGCTTCTCATAATCTCAGCTATAATTGACTAACAATTTGCCTACAATTGAGGTTAGACTTACTGGGCGGTAATTTGAAGGTACCGATTTGTCCCCTTCACCGGGAATCGAAACCTGACCCTCACCAAGTGAAGTGAGAGTTTTTGCCACCAGGCCACGGGGCACCGATGCACATCAATGACTAATTTTTGCTGATTGTTACTTATTACTCCATTTAGAGAAATCCTCGCCATTTGGCACACTAATCACCATGTTCTCACTATTAACCGAGTTGTTCTTCTCCTCAGTATCCAATGATGGTGTCCTGAGCGACCACGTCTCCCCCAACACCGGCCCAACACAGGGTAAACAAACCTCCACACCGGTGCTGGCAGGATTCTCTGAAGACCAGCACTACTCCAGAACTCGCCACACGCACACTGAACTTTCACTGATACAGAAGCAACGGTCTGATGCAGATGATTGTCACGACTCTGTAATCTCTGGTGTATAATCACGATGGCGTCTGCCGTCACTGGCCCTTCCCAGCCATGTTGATACATCTGTTATGCAGGGTTCTGCATGACATTGTAATGTACATATAGTGGAGAAGTGTGCCATAATAGTATGAATGTTATAATTGTAAAGAATAATTTTATAATTCATGATGTGCATTTGGTGGCACTGTAAAGTACTCTAACTGTAATTATAAAGAAATCCTTCTAGGTAGTTATTTTCCAAGTGTGTTTGGGTACGCGGGGTAAGCGTGGCTGGGGTAGTCACGTGGGGTCAGCATGGTGTGGAGGCTGGTGTCGGAGATGCTGTGTATTTAAGCTAAGTTTGTAGTTGTGTACTCCTTTTGTTTAGCTAACCCAAGCCATAGGCTCTTCTATGGCTTACCTGTGTGTATATAGTGGTAGAGTGTGTATATAGTGTTATACTGAATAAATAGATATATTTTCCGAACTAGGATTTTTGCCTAACCCTCTGTTAACCAACCAATTGAAGTAACAAATACTGGTTTAGCGCTTTCTGTTTTGACTGGGATAGCCCTGGGTGGCCTGTTAATGCCTGAGATGTGTGTAACTTTTACCATGGCCCTTAGACAAGGCTCTAGCCCCCAGCTATCCCACCTTTCTGCGTAACATCATCGTTTACACACAGAATGTATGGAACACCTCACACACACACACACACACACACACACACACATATATATATATATATATATATATATATATATATATATATATATATATATATATATATATATATATATATATATATATATATATATATGTCGTGCCGAATAGGTAAAACTGGTCACTTAGCAAGAACTCATTTAAAATTAAGTCCTTTCTAAAATTTTCTTTTATACGTTTAAAGATATATTTTTTTCATTAATGTTGATGTAAAATTTTATAATTTTGCATCAAAAGAAACTTACAATAAGGTTAGGTAAGTTTTCTAACAAGAGCAATTTATTTTAGCATAACCCAACTAAATATATTTTAGATCTGTTTACAGTAATTTAATACTAAACACAGTGAAATATATTTTTTTCGTTAGGTTCAGAATGATTTTGGCGAAATTATTGCATACACAAACTTTCACTTGTTCTATATGGCAAGATGAGCGTTGCTATTTAAGCCAAGATCGCAAGTTCTGCCTATTCGGTACGACATGTGTATATATATATTCTTTCTTTCTTTCAACACACCGGCCGTATCCCACCGAGGCAGGGTGGCCCAAAAGAAAAAAACCAAAGTTTCTCCTTTCAAATTTAGTAATATATACAGGAGAAGGGGTTACTAGCCCCTTGCTCCCGGCATTTTAGTCGCCTCTTACAACACGCATGGCTTACGGAGGAAGAATTCTGTTCCACTTCCCCATGGAGATAAGAGGAAATAAACAAGAACAAGAACTAGAAAGAAAATCGAAGAAAACCCAGAGGGGTATGTATATATACGCTTGTACATGCATGTGTAGTGTGACCTGAGTGTAAGTAGAAGTAGCAAGACGTACCTGAAATTTTGCATGTTCATGAAACAGAAAAAAGGACACCAGCAATCCTATATATATACATATATATATATATATACATATATATATATACATATATATATATACATATATATATATACATATATATATATATACATATATACATATGTCGTGCCGAATATGTAAAACTGATCAATTAGCAAGAATTCATTTAAAATTAATTCCTTTCTAAAATTTTCTCTTATACGTTTAGAGATATATTTTTTTCATTAATGTTAATGTAAAAAAATTTAATTTTGCTCTAGAAGAATCTTAGAAAACTTACCAAACCTTATTATAACAAGAACAATTTATTTTAGCCTAACCCAACTATATATATTTTAGATTTGTTTACAATAATTAAATACTAAACAAACGCAGTGAAATATATTTTTTTGTTAGGTTCAGAATGATTTTGACGAAATTATTGCATACACAAATTTTCGCTTGTCCTATATGGCAGATGGCAAGTTCTGCCTATTCGGCACGACCTATATATATATATATATATATATATATATATATATATATATATATATATATATATATATATATATATATATATATATATATATATATATATATATATATATATATATATATATATATATATATATAAATGGAACAGAATTCTTCCTCCGCAAGCCATGCATGTCGTATGAGGCGACTAAAATGCCAAGTGCAAGGTGCTAGAAACCGTTTCTCCTATATATATTACTAAATGTAAAAGGAGAAACTTCTTTTTCCTTTGGACCACCCCACCTCGGTGGTATACGGCCGGTTTGTTGAAAGAGTACTGAACAATTAATGTTGCCAGAATCGGAAGTCTATAAGGCGATTGTGTCATTTCCAGCAGGATCTGCAGGAGGTTACACTGGAATTCGACCTCAGCACCTCAAAGAGATGGTAAATCCAGTACTCGGTGCATCTGCATCAATTCTTCTCACCGAGTTAACAACTTTCGTCAACAACTGCCTGGCTGGGCGAATCCCAGAAGAAATTAAACCTTTCTTTTTTGGAGCCTCACTATGTGCGTTGAAGAAGGATGGGGGAATTAGACCCATTGAGGTTAGAAACACTTTGCCGTCTCGTTGCCAAAGCAGCAGTAAGAAACATTCACCTAGAAGCTGCCAGTTTACTCCAGCCACACCAACTGGGCTTTGGGGTCTCTCAAGACAGTGAAGCTGCAGCTCATGCGGCAAGGGCCTACATCAGGGACCTACCAGAAGACAAGGCCGTAGTCAAACTTGATTTTAGAAATGCCTTTAATATGATGAAGAGAGATGCTGTCTTGCCAGCTGTTCGGAATCGGTTCCCCAGTCTTTTTCCCTCCATTTCAGCCGGCTACAGCAAACCCTCAATTCTTTTGTTTGGAGAACATGAAATTCTCTCATCAGAAGGTGTTCAGCAGGGAGACCCACTAGCTCCACTTCTCTTCTGCTTGGCAGTATGAGAACTAACTTCCATCCTACGCAGTGAGCTCAACATCTGGTACCTGGATGATGGCACTCTGGCAGGTACTGAAGAGTCCCTGGTAGGGGACCTACAACTGGTGAAAACACAGGGAGAAGACTTGGGACTCATCCTCAATCCCTCCAATTGTGAAATTATCACGGCGAACCAGGAAATAATCAATGCTGAGCGAAGAATCCTCCCAGAAGTCTCTACTACCACTCCCTCCAACAGTACCCTCTTGAGAGCACCGCTGGGTCAACAGGCCATCGACAAAATCCTCAAGGACAAATTGAATGACCTGATGAGAATGGAGGAGAGAATAAGCAATCTTGATGCCCATGGTGCTCTGTATCTCCTCACAAGGTGCCTTAATATTCCAAGACTCACTTCCTGAGGTGTGCACCCTCTTTTGACAACCCAACACTCGACGAATATGACGCACACTTGAGGTCAACACTGAACCTGTCACTAGAGGATCAGTAATGGAATCAGGTAACCCTTCCAATTCGACTGGGAGGTATAGGGGTGCTCAAAGCAACGCATGTTGCTTTACCTGCTTTTCTGTCTTCGTGTTTGGCTTCCAGTGCATTAGTCAAGAATACTGTTTTTGAACGCATGAGAGATGTGGTAGAAGCTCAAGACCCCAGGTTTACTGTAGCAGCAATTCGGTGGGACATCCTTACAGATTCCTCCAGTAGACCAGCTTCTCCCAAAGAACACAGTCCCACTGGGACAAACCGATCATGGAAAAAATCGCCAACACAATGCTCTCCAATGCTTCAGGAAAGGACAAAGCTCGTCTCCTGGCAGTGAAGGCACCACACTCAAGATTTCCTGTTAGCTGTTCCCAATTCCTCCTTGGGCACTCGACTAGACCCACAGGCCATTCGGATTGGTGTTGCTCTTCGCCTAGCCGCTCCCATCCGCACCGAACGTAGGTGTATTTGCGGCAGGGCGACAGCTGACCAATTCGGACTTCATGGTCTCGTGTGTCACACAGCAGAAGGGAAGTATGCCAGGCATGAGGAGGTCAATGACATCATAAAGAGAAGCCTCGCCACAGCTCGTTGCCCAGCTCAACGGGAACCCCAATTGAAGAGGTCTGACGGAAGTCAAAAGCGTCCAGATGGAGCCACTATGCTACCTTGGAAGAATGGAAAGCAGATTGCCTGGGACTACACCTGTGCCGCCACATTGGCAGACACCTACTTGCCATACTCCGTAGTGGAAGGGGGTGGAGCTGCCAGCCACAGGAAGACCCAGAAGATCTGCAAATATGAAGACCTTCCCCCTTGCTATAACTTCATTCCAGTAGGGTCGGAGACCCTTGGAGCATGGAGCAAGTGTGCTCTAAAGTTCCTCAAAGAGCTGGATGAAAAGCTCATCATAGAAACCAAGGACCACAGGGCGACCAGCTTCCTCTTTCAGAGACTCAGTGTTGCGATCCAGAGAGGAAATGCCTGCAGCATTCTGGGCACGCAGCACAATGCTGGGGAGCTGGACGATGAATTCGAGATGTAGCTCTGAGTCACCTATTATTGTTTTACCTTCTTTTGTATCTTCGTGAATGTTTTGTCAATGTATTTTGTCTTTAAATAAAATATATATTAAATATAGGGGGTGGTAGGAGAAAATTCTCAAACAGCTTCAAGGAGAACCTTGAATTTTCCCTGAAGCAAGTTTCTTTTCTCCGAGGATGAGGGTCCCTAGGACAGTTCTAGAGGTGGTACCTCCCTATATATATATATATATATATATATATATATATATATATATATATATATATATGTATGTAGGTTGGTAGACAACAACTACCCAGTGAGGTACTTCCGTCCTGCCAAGTGAGTGTAAAACTAAAGCCTGTAATTGTTTTACATGCAAGATTTCAGGTACGTCTTGCTACTTCTACTTACACTTAGGTCACACTACACATACATGTACACGTTTATTTATACACACTCATCTGAGTTTTCTTTGATTTTATCTTAACAGTTCTTGGTCTTATTACTTTTCCTTTTATATCCATGGGGAAGTGGAATAAGAATCTTTCCTCCGTAGCCATGCGTGTTGTAAAAGTCAACTAAAATGCCGGGAACAATGGGCTAGTAACCTATTTTCCTGTACAGATTACTAAAAAGAAGAAGAAAAAACTGTCAAAGTGGGAAGTCTAAATGTGCGTGGATGTTGTACAAATGATAAGAAAGAGATAATTGTGGATACTATGAATGAGAAGCTGGATGTCCTCGTGTTAAGTAAAACAAAGATGAAGGAGAGATGATGGAGAGTTTCAGTGGAGAGAAGTAAATGGGATTAGGTCAGGGATTTCAATTAGAGTTAGAGCTAAAGAAGGAGTAGCAATAATGTTGGAGGATAAGCTATGGCAGGAAAAGAGGGAGTATAAATGTATTAATTCAAGGATTATGTGGAGTAAAATAAAGGATGGATGTGAGAAGTGGGTTATAGTAAGCGTATATGCTCTGGAGAAGAGAAAAGTGTAGAGGAGGGAGAGGTTTTGGGAATTGTCGAGTGTGTGGGGAGTTTTGAACCTAATGTGAGAGTACTTGTGGTTGGGGATTTCAATGCTAAAGTGGGTAAAAATGTTGTGGAGGGAGTTGTAGGTAAATTTTGGGTACCAGAGGTAAATGAAAATGGGGAGACTTTAATTGAGCTATGTGTAGTAAGAGGTTCGGTAATAAGTAATACAAATTTTACGAAAGAGGATAAATAAATATACAAGGTATGATATAGCACGTAATGAAATAGTTTGTTAGATTTTATATTGGTGGATAACAGGTTGATGGGTAGGCTTCAGGATGTACATGTTTATAGAGGGGCAACGGATATATCGGATCATTATTTAGTTGTAGCTACAGTTCGAGTAAGAGGGCGATGGAACAAGAGGAAAATGTAAACAACAAGAGAGAGGTGAAAGTGTATAACCTTAGGGAGGAAGAAGTTCGGGTGAGATATAAGCAATATTGACAGAAAGGTGGGCTAGTGTAAGTATGAGTAGTGGTGGATGGTTTAATAGGGTTGGAATAGCTTTAAAAAGTGCAGTATTAGAATGTGGGGCAAAAGTTTGTAGTTATAGGAGGGTGGGTGCAGGAGGAAAGAGGAGTGATTGTTGGAATGATGAAGTAAAGGGTGTGATAAGAGAAAAAGGTAGCTTATGAGAGGCTTTTACAAAGCAGAAGTGTTATAAGAAGGGTAGAGTATATGGAGCGTAAAAGAAAGGTGAAGAGAGTGGTGAGTGTGTAAAACGAGAGCAAATGATAGAATTGGAGAGGCACTGTCAAGAAATTTTGATGAAAATAAGAAAAAATTTGAAGTGAGATAAACAAGCTAAGAAAGCCTAGGGAACGAATGAATTTGTCAGTTAAAAACAGAGTAGGGGAGTTAGTAGATGGGGAGCTGGAGGTACTGGGTAGATGGCGGGAATATTTTGAGGAACTTTTAAATGTCGATGAAAAAAGAGAGGCGGTAATTTCATGCACTGGCCAAGGAGGTATACCATCTTTTAGGAGTGAAGAAGAGCAGAATGTGAGTGTGGGGTAGGTGCGTGAGGCATTAAGTGGAATGATAGGGGGTAAAGCAGCTGGAACTGATGGGATCATAACAGAAGTATTAAAAGCAGGGGGAGGATATTGTGTTGGAGTGGTTGGTATTTTTGTTTAATGAATGTGGAAGGTACCTAGGGATTGGCAGAGAGTATGTAAAAGGAAGGGGGACAAAAGAGATTGTAAAAATTATAGAGGAATAAGTTTACTGAGTATACCAGGAAAAGTGTATGGTGGGGTTTTTTACTGAAAGAATTAGAGGTAAGACAGAATGTAGGATTGCGGATCAGCAAGGAGGTTTTAGAGTGGGTAGGGGTTGTGTAGATCAAGTGTTTACATTGAAGCATGTAAGTGAACAGTATTTAGACAAAGGTAGGGAAGTTTTCATTGCATTTATGGATTTAGAAAAGGCATATGATAGACTGGATAGGGGAGCAATGTGGCAGATGTTGCAAGTATATGTAATAGGTGGTAAGTTACTAAATGCTGTAAAGAGTTTTTATGAGGATAGTGAGGCTCAGGTTAGGGTGTGTAGAAGAGAGGGAGACTACTTCCCGGAAAAGTAGGTCTTAGACAGGGATGTGTAATGTCACCATGGTTAATATATTTATAGATGGGGTTGTAAAAGAAGTAAATGCTAGGGTGTTCGGGAAAGGGGTGGGATTAAATAATGGCGAATCAAATACAAAATGGGAATTGACTCAGTTACATTTTGCTGATGATACTGTGCTTATGGGAGATTCTAAAGAAAAGTTGCAAAGGTTACTGGACGAGTTTGGGAGTGTGTGCAAAGGTAGAAAGTTGGAAGTGAACATAGAAAAGAGTAAGGTGATGAGAGTATGAAATGATTTAGATAAAAAAATTTGGATATTAAATTGAAGAAGAGGGGTATGGAAGAAGTGAATGTTTTCAGATATTTGGGAGTTGACGTGCCAGTAGATGGATGTATGAAGGATGAAATTAACCATGAAATTGATGGAGGATAAAAGGTGATTGGTGCATTGGGGTGTATGTGGAGACAAAAATCATTATCTATGGAGGCAAAGAAGGGAATGTATGAAAGTATAGTGGTAGCAACACTCTTATATGGGTGTGAAACTTGAGTTGTAAATGCTGCAGCGAGGAGGGGGTTGGAGGCGGTGGAGATGGCCTGTCTAAGGGCAATGTGTGGTGTAAATATTATGCAGAGATTTCGGAATGTGGAAATTAGGAGGTGTGGGGTTAATAAAAGTATTAGTCAGAGGGCTGAAGAGGGGTTGTTGAGGTGGTTTGGTCATTTAGAGAGAATGGATCAAAGTAGAATGACATGAAGAGCTTATAAATATGTAGGGGAAGGAAAAGTTTGAAGGGAAGGGGTAAAGGAGGTTTCGTGGGCGAGGGGCTTAGACTTCCAGCAAGCATGCGTGAGCATGTTAGATAGCAGTTTATGGAGACGAATGGTATTTGGGACCTGACGAGCTGTTGTAGTGTGAGCAGAGTAATATTTAGTGAAGGGATTCAGGGAAACCGGTTATTTTTATATAGCCGGACTTAAGTACTAGAAATGGGAAGTGCAATGCCTGCACTTTAGAGGAGGGGTTTGGGATATTGGCAGTTTGGAGGAATATCTTGTGTATCTTTATACTTACATGCTTCTAAACTGTTGTGTTCTGAGCACCTCTGCAAAAACAGTGACTATGTATGAGTGAGGTAAAAGTGTTGAATCATAAAAGAATTTTCTTTTTGGGTCACCCTGCCTCGGTGGGAGACGGCCATCTTGTTAAATTACATATATATATATATATATATATATATATATATATATATATATATATATATATATATATATATATATATGTGTGTGTGTGTGTGTGTGTGTGTGTGTGTGTGTGTGTGTAACCACGAATGAGTGTGAATGTTATTTAATCAATTATAACACTGTGACTAGCCGAGGAGTCGAGCCCATGTCGTCTTGGCCCGCCTCATGGTGAGCGAAAATCACATATCACTCTAACCCACAGGACCACTCAATTCTTCAAGAGCCACAGACCCAGCAAAGCTAGGTGTTTTACCTTGACCTGAGGACATACGGTTGTGTGAGTGCCTCAGAGCTAATTTCATTCTTCTCACAGTTTGGTGTACTAGCCTCCTCAAGCAGTATATATATTATTGCAACCATGAACGAGTGGAATTTAATCAATATCAACATTGCAACTCGCAGAGGAGTCGAACTCATGTCGTTCTGGCCCTCCTCATGGTGAGTGAAAATCACATGATGCTTTAACCCACACGATGCTCTAACTCTCCTCGGCAAGTCGTAACAATGTTATTGATTAAATATCACTCTTTAGTTGTTACAATAATATATATACTGCTTGTAGAGGCTAGTACACGAAACGGGGAGTAGAATGAAAATGGCTCTGAGGCACTTACATCACCGTATAACCTTGCGTCATGGTAAAACACCTAGCTCTGCTGGGTGCGTGATTCTTGTAGGATTGAGTGGTCCTGTGGGTTAGAGCATCATGTGATTTTCACTCACCATGAGACGGGCCAAAACAATATGGGTGCGACTCCTTGGCTAGTTGTAGTGTTGTTATTGAATATGTAAATAAATTATTTTATTAATATATCGGCAATTTTCCTGCACAGTAATGGGGATTGAAAAAGAAAAACTTTCACAGTGATTCATTACATCATTGTCTTGAAAAAGGCGTGCTTACACTAGAAATATAAAACTGCAACATTAACAGCCCCTCCTTGAGAGTGCAGGCACTGCACTTCTCATCTCCAGGACTCAAGTCTAGCCTGCCATTTTCCCTGAATCTCTTCACAAATATTTACATACCCTATTAAACTCATCCACCAACCTCTGCAACTTCTCTTCAGAATCTCTCAAAAGCAGTGTCATCAGCAAGGAGCAACTGTGACAACTCCCACTTTGTGTTAGATTCTTCATATTTAAACTCCACACCTCTTGCCAATACCCGAGCATTCACTGCTCTTACATCCCTTTCTATAAATATATTTATAAACATTACATATCCTTGTCTAAGGCCTACTTTTACCAGAGCCTCACTATCCTAGTAAAAACTTTTCACTGCTTTCTATGACCTACCTCCTATTCCATTCTTTTGCAACATCTGCCACATTGCCCCCTATGCACCGTGTCATAGGCTTTTTTCAAATCCTCAAATGCCACAATAACTCTCCTATTTTTAACTTTCAAATCCATTCGCTTCCGAGGCTTCCCCACCTTATTAATCACACTCCAAAACGTTTTTTTGGCTTTCAACAAAATTTGTTAATAAAAAATCTCAACCCAATCTCATCTGCTCTTTTTTTTATAATGTTTAACCACGCTCTTAACCTCTCTTTTTCTCTCCATATACTCTTCCCTCCTTACATCCCCTTTACTTTGTTAAAACCCCTCATATGCTATTTTTTTCTCTCTTACTACTCTCTTTACATCATTCCACCAATCGCTCTTCTTCCCTCCCGCACCCACTTTCCTGTAACCACAAACTTCTGCTGGACACTCTAACACTACATTTTTAAACCTACCCCTTACATCTTCAAACCCTTTGTATATACTCTCACTAGCCCGTCTATCCTCCAATAATGTTTATATCTTACCCTAACTACCTCCTCGTTTAGCTTATAAACCTTCACTTCTCACTTACATTCTGCTTCCATTTTCTTCGTATCCCATCTACTTTTTACTCTTACTGTAGCAACAACTAAAGAGTGATCTATCTATGGCACCTCAATAAACACGTACATCCTGAAGTTGACCCAACAGTCTTTTATCTACCAATACGTAGCCCCACAAACTACATAATATCTTTTATACAGTACTTATTTATCCTCTTTTTATTAAATATGTATTACCTATAACCAAACTCCTTTTCTTTACAAAGTTCAAACAAAGAACACCCATTATTATTTACACCTGGCACCCAAAACATACTTTCCACAGCCTCTTTAAATGTTTCCTCAACTATAGCATTAGATCCCCTACCACATTTGCTCTCTCACTTGGAACAGAAGTTCATACACACTGTCTTAAAATCTCGCAAAATCACTCTCCTATACACTCCTCTCTTCTCCAGGTGCATAAACACTTATTATGACCCACTTTTTGCTTCCAACCCTTATTTTAATCAATATAATCATTCAGTTTATACATTTATGTTCCCTCTTCTCCTTCCATAACTGATCCTTCAACATTATGATTACCCTTTCCATAGCTCTAACTCAGTCAGATACTTCTGACTTAATTCCATTTATTTCTTCCCACTGAAACTCACCTACCCCTTTCAGCTTTGTTTCGCTGAAAGATAGGCCATCTAACTTCTTTTCATTCATAACAACAATCATTTCTGTCTTAACATCCGCACTACATTCACGCACATTCAAGCATCCCATTTTATATAGTTTTTTCTTCTTTTCTTTTTTAGTAAATGTCTACAGGAGAAGGGGTTACTAGCCCATTGCTCCCGGCATTTTAGTCGCCTTATAAGACACGCGATATTTTTTTCCACTTTCCCATGGAGAATAGAGGGAAAAAAGAAGAACAAAAGCTATTAAGAGTATGGAAGGGATCTGATAGTGAGGTGTTGGCCAGACCCCTTATATACCTTCCTTGGATGCTTTACTTTCATAGTTCCTTGATAATGTGAGTAGTCACGAAAGCGCTTGGAATTTCTCTATTCTTTCAGAGTGGTTGTTTTGCATATATATATATATATATATATATATATATATATATATATATATATATATATATATATATATATATATATATATATATATACAAACAAACTAGTGATTGCTTAAATATAGAAAATGTCATATTGCAAAAAATAAACAAGAGAGCATGAGCGATTTCATTCACTTGGAGAATTAGCATCGTCCAAACCGCTCGGTATGAACTTCAAGATATATATATATAACAGATAGGCAGGAGACATTGAACTACAGGACAGTTTCGCTGAATTGCATTCCATTTAAGGTAATGTACTTGAGTCCAGAGGAGAGTGGTAGAGCACTTGGAGACATGTATCTTCATAAACAACAATCAGTACGGCATGTCTTCTCTTACCAACGTATTTAAATTTTATGGCAAAATAACTTACGTTAGACAAGAGAGAGAGAGTGGGCTGGGTGCATTGCATTTTATTATTCTGCAAGAAGGCATTTTATAATGCATCCCATTTGACACTTAAGCTAAAATTTAAGAAGCAGGCAGGAATATCTGGGAAGGGACTCAGGTGGATGAAGGAGTATCTTCGACAAAGAAGCGAAGAGCAATTGTCCGGGAAGAGTTCAGAGCGATAATGAGTAATATGAAGTGTACCACGACCAGTACTGTTTGTAATTTATGCGAATAATATGCAAGATCGAACTGAGTCACAAGTATATTTGTTTGGTTAAGATGTGAAACTAATAGGGAAATACAAACAGATGATGACGGGAAGAGGCTGTAAAAGGATCTGGACAGCTGAAGGGTTCATCAGTTAAGTCGTTGTTTGAATTTACGTCCAGTAAATACAATGTTATAAAGACTGGGAAAGGGGCCAGAAGATCGAGCACAGGGTATAGAGTAATATCTGGGAGAACACATTTCAGGAAAGTCTCGCAACAACCGAATAATCTTTGCTTCCAATGCTAGCCTGGAAAATCTGATAGTGACTTTCGGGGATCTCAACAAAGATTTATTCCGAAAGCTTTATACAACGTATGTCACGTTCATCTTGTAGTAGGCAGCACCAGTATACAACACGCACCCGAAGAAGCATGTTAGGAAACTGGAGAAAGTGCAGTTTCCAACGAGAGTAGTTCCAGAAGAAGGGGGAAAAATAGCTAGAAAGAGAAGCTAAAGGAACTGAGTCTAACAACAGTGGAGTACTAAAAGACCAGGAAAGGCATGGAATCCTGCAGGTATCTGATTGGGAGAGAGAACTGAGAGAGCATTACGAGAAAACATAGAATACTTAAAGAATCAAGTTGAGCCAGAGGATGTCTAGAGCAATATTTGTAACTTTTGAGTAGTTTTGACATCATGTTTGGTTTAAGACTACTCAGAAATTACGTGGGACCAATGATTGTCCTGGCCATCATGTGGTGTTCAAGACTTTTCAGGAAATCGTTTTTGTCAGGGAAAAATGTGTCGTGTATATGACGAATTTCCAAATATTTATTAAAGCTCCAAAATCTCATAATAATATCTCACAAAATCTCCTTAATTATTCTCATAATACACATTTGCACTAAGTTCGAAAATGGTTTGAAGAGTAAATCTCAATTAATAACACAGAAACTAAGCGCATAGTAGCCGCTGAAGAGGGTCAAAACAGAGTTCTTATGTATGTTAAGAAATGATAATAATAACAATAATAATAATGCGAATAATATACATTCAAAAGCAGCCACACGCTCATAAAACAGCCAGATGTCTAGACCAAAATAAAATCTCATGAATTTTCTTACACTGAGGAGAAAGTAATAAAGCACTGTAACAGTTACTTCCTCCAATTACATCTGCTTTATATATCTTCCCGAGAAGACCAGCACCAGGTGGCGGAGGCACTAAAGTGTCGTCCTGGGAGGGCTAAGTCATGGCTAACAAAGCAGACATGTAAGGAAAGTCTTTATATGAATAATGCTTTTTGTCATCACAACCCAAATGATTTTTCGTCTGTCTGTTACCGCTCATCTGCCTGGCTGGCATTATTGTCTCTGTCTCTGTTTCTGTCTGTCTGTCTCTCTCTCTCCCTCTCTCTCTCGCTCGCTCACTCTTCCTTCATTATCTTCTTTTCTTCTAATGATGATGGAGACAGTGATGATGATAGTAGAAACAATATTGATGATGGAGGATAGTAACGGTGATGATGGTGAGCAGTGCCGGATTTAGGTGGTGGGGCCCCCTTGCATTAAATGGTTCTAACTCTAATGGTTAGAAGACTTTTATGTTTCTCCTTGGAAAACTTTTGCCACTGTCAGTATACATACCATCCTCTTAAGATGAAGAAATGAAACTGTAAATTGAGGAGTTATTTTCAATCAGATAAAATATTATAATCCAGGTACATTCCATGCTTTCCTGCTGGAAAAGTCTCTGATGACTCCATCATAATCCAACGAGCGCAGGATGTCAGATTCTATGCTCATGACCGTCAGGATCACAAGCCGCCATTGCTTCATGTTTGTTCATAGCCGGTTCTCACTACCACACTGTTGTTCACATACTGGCCACGATCAAGCAGTCATTCATACTTCACAGCCCAGCACACTCAGGATGAGGATGTGCTGTGAGTCATCCTCGCATCATGCAGCTGACGTGCTCGCACCAATGATGTAACACCAGCAATCAAATGACTGAACATGTCAATCCCACCACAATTCAAACTCTTGCATACATTCTCTCTTTTTGCGATCTAATCAATTCTAAGTATAAAGTGCATCATAATATTTTTCATCAGATGGTGGGGGGCCCCTGCTAGTGTGGGGCCCGGGGCCCGGGCACCGAGGCCGATCCCCTAAATCTGGCCCTGATGGTGAGTGTAATTATAACAATTACGTTATTAATAGAGCACAATTGCATACTGCCGACACTAAGGAAGATCATACACACACTGCAGAACGAGCTTCTGCTGGAACAACTAATTAATCTGACATGATCGATACTTGATTAGCTTCTTTCTGAGAGCTTATTGGACCTGCAACCCTCAATAATCAGGAAAAAAATTCCCCAGTTTTTGAAATGTTTTGCCCACGCTGTAGAATCCCTCATGTCGGAGTTAATACAAGGTACTTAGGAAATACTTTCAGAACTCAAGGAAAATGATAATTATATTATAGGAGCTGGCTTTGTTTTCTTCAAACACGTTCACAACACGTATCGTCTGACAGACTTTAAATAATTATAATGATAATATAATATCTTTATTTCTACAAGTACATGTACAAGGTATACAGGCCTGGCTGACATCAGTATATAGAAAGCCGCTAGTTATCGGGGAAAATTTGGTCAATTTTGTCCCAGGATGCGATCCACAACAGTCGACTAGCAACCAGGTACCACTTTTATACTGATGGGAAGCATAGACAGCAGGTGTTTTATGTTATCCAGCCATACCGGGTGTTCAAACTCGGAACCTCAATGTGTAAGCTGAGTGCGATAGCGATCTAGCTACGGGACACCCTCAAGTTACTAGACACCCATCAAGCTACAGGACACCCATCGTGCTACGAGACACTCTCGAGCTATGAGACACCCATCAAGCTATGGGACACCCATCGAGCTACGAGACACCCATCGAGCTACAGGACACCCATCGAGCTACGAGACACCCATCGAGCTACGAGACACCCTCGAGGTATGGGACACCCTCGAGCTACAAGACACCCATCTAGCTATGGGACACTCATCGAGCTACGAGACACCCATCGAGCTACGAGACACCCTCGAGGTATGGGACACCCATCGATCTAAGGGACACTCGAGTTACGAGACACCCTCGAGCTATGGGACACCTTCTCTGTAGGGGACACCCTCGAGCTATGGGACAATCCTCGAGCTACGAGACACTCATCGAGCTACTAGACACCCTCGAGGTATGGGACACCCATCGAGCTAAGGGACACTCGAGATACGAGACACCCTCGAGCTATGGGACACCTCTGTACGGGACACCCTTGAGCTATGGGACACCCTCGAGCTATGGGACGCCCCCGAGCTAGGGGACACCCTCGAGCTATGGGACAACCTCAAGCTATGTGACACCCCCGAGCTACGGGACACCCTCGAGCTACGGGACACCCTCGAGCTAGGGGACAACCTCGAGCTACGGGGCACCCCCGAGCTAGGAGACACCCCCGAGCTATGGCACAACCTTGAGCTATGCGACACCCCCGAGTTAGGGGACAACCTCGAGCTATGGGACACCCTCGAGCTATGGGACATCCCCGAGCTAGGGGACAACCTCAAGCTATGGGACACCCCCGAGCTATGGGACACCCCCGAGCTAGGGGACAACCTCGAGCTATGGGACACCCCCGAGCTAGGGGACAACCTCGAGCTATGGGACACCCCCGAGCTATGGGACACCCCCGAGCTAGGGGACAACCTCGAGCTACGGGACAACCTCGAGCTACGGGACACCCCCGAGCTAGGGGACGCGCAAGTCCTGTGAATATGTAGTTCATGATTATTTAGGGCAGAAAGGAAATCTTCGAGTTCTTAACAGATGCAACGTCTTAGGTTGTAAAATGCGCAAATTTCTCTTGATAATGAAAGGTGATACCAGCTGCAGTGAATGAGAAATGTTAATAAGAAATATACTTACTGTTCTTGCGACAACTTGCAGCAGTGGGTAAATATTGTATATTTAAGCATCCTATTAAGTTGAAAATTCATACACAGTTTCTATTTTTGACATCACTAATATGTGTACATCACTGTCCCCGGAGGGCCTTTTTATGTGGCATTAATATGTGTACGTTCGTCATAACTTACTTATTAAGATAAATTTACCGATAATCAGAACCTGTGTCATCACCTTAACTCACTATATTCTTTTGCTGGTCAGACTAAACTACATTAGTGGGGAACATTGTGTGTATAATGCAATAATTAGTGAATCGAGTCTCAAGCCATTTGCGTCATTTGTTATAAAGTTAGAGATCCGTTACTTTGATGGAAGTCAGAAGCAACATCTCTGAAAAAAATGTTCTCCAAGAGGTTTAATTACTTAATGGAACTCCACCATCTTTTTACCGGGAAGTAATTTGTGTACAGAAATCAAAGGGATACTTAGCATGCCATCAACATCATCTACGACGATGTTAAAAATGTTAAAGACAGATGTTAAAGACAGTCGACTACGTCGACTGTTTTTAACATCTTTACCATCTGTTTTGATTTAGCCAGGCCCCAACACACGTTAAGAAATGCTTTTAAAAGATGACGATAAACCTGATACTAGAATATCCATTTATATCCCTGTCGCTTACTCCCAAATCTAACATGCTGAAACTTCAGAGTCCCAAACAGGGTCATACGCTTCATTTAAAATACTCGGTTGAGTGACAGTGATCGAATTGAGGACCAACATATTTTGCATAGAATTGACGCCGTCAACGTCAGACTTAACAAAGTCATGAAACGCGAGGTGTAACGGATGATCGATCTCAACTTATCCGACAGACAAAACTCAGCCAAACCATTTAACCAAACTGAATCTGTGTTCCTTGACCGCAGATACTAAATGATCTACTAAGAGGCAGAACAAACTGGATATTACCTGTAACAGTCTGCGTTAACAATAGATAAATCCTTCACTACTGTGACTCCTACGAACAAATGAACACGCAAACACAATAAAGACAACCAAAGGCAATATACCGAGCCTGATGAGTGCACAACACCGCTACCAGGAAGTACCAGGCTGTCAGCCTCCTGAGCGCGCACAACCTACCATCTTCTACCAATAGTAATGTGCTTCATAAAAACAAGGTATATACACCTACCACACTGGAACACGTGTACTCACCTATATGTGGTTACGGGGGTCGATTCACGGTTCCTGGACCGACTTCTTTGCTGGTGGCTACCAGGTCAATTTTCTCCCTGCTCCAGGAGTTGTATTGTACCAATTCTTAAAGCTGTGTATGGATCCAGCTTCCACTACTTCACTCTACAGTTTGTTATACTTCTTGACACTGCTAAGGCTGAAAAAAATATTTCCTAACGTCCCAATGGCTCATCCGGGTTTCCAACTTCCATTTGTTTCCACTTGTTCCTGTGTTTCATCTCTGAAACATTCTGGTCCTGTCTACCTCGTCAGTTTCTCAGTGTTTTATGCACTGTTATCATATCCGCCCTATCCACCCAGTCCTCCAGTGTGGTCAGGCTGACTTACTTTAACATGTTCTCATAGGACATAACCCATCACTTAACCTCTGTTTTTTTTCTCTCTCCATACACTCCTCCCTCCTTGAATCACTTATATTTTGTAAAAAGTTATCATACGCTAGCTTTTTCTCTCTTACTACTCTCTATACATCAACATTCCACCAATCGCTCTTCTTCAATCCTGTATAAACAAATTTCTGCTAAACACTAACACTGAATTCTTAAATATACCCCATACATCTTCATCCCCATTACCTATACTCTCACTAGCTCATCTATCCTCCAGTGGTTGTTTATAGCTTACCCTGTCTAGTCTTCCTTTAGTTTATCAACCTTCATCTATTACTTTCTGCTTCCATTTTCCTTGTATCCCATCTACCTTTTACTCTCACTGTTGCTAAAATATGAAAGTGATGTGACATATCTGTGGCCCCTCTATAAACATGTACATCCTGAAGTCTATCCAACAGTCTTTTATCTACCAATACGTAGTCCAACAAACTACTGTCATTTTACCCCATATAGTGTCTTGTATACTTATTTATTTGTTCTTAAAATATGTATTTCCTATAAACAACCCCTTCCTATACAAAGTTCAAACAAAGGGCTCCCATTATCATTTATACCTGGCACCCCAAACTTACTTACCTCACCTCTAAATGTTTCTCCTACTTTTTCATTTAGATTCCCTACCACAATTACTCTCTCACTTGGTTCAAAAGTTCCAACACACTCATTTAACATCTCCCAAAATCTCTCTCTCTCCTCTACACTCCTCTCTTCTGCAGGTGTATACACACTTATTATGACCCAATTTTCGCATTCGACCCTTATTTTAATCCACATAATCCTTGAATTCATACATTTGTACTCCATTTTCTACTTACATAACTGATCCTTCAATATTACTGCTACCCCTTCCTTAGCTCAAACTCTCTCAGATACTCCTGACCTAATACCATTTATTCTCCCCACCGAAGTTCCCCTATCCCCTTCAGCTTTGTTTCGTTTAGAGCCAGGACGTCCAAATACTTTTCGATCATAACACTGACAATCATCTCTTTCCTATCATCTACACAACATCCACGAACATTCAAACATCTCAGTTAATAAAGCTTTTTTTTTCTCTTGTTTACTAATTCATACAGAAGGGGTTACTAGCCCATTGCTCCCTGCATTTTAGTCACGTCTCACGACTCGCATGGATTACGGAGGGAAGATTCTTTTCCACTTCCCAGAGCAGGTTACAGGAAATAAAGGAAAACAAGAACTAGTAGGAAAAAAAAGAAAAAAAGCCCAGATAGTATGTGTATATATAAACGCGTGTGTCTGAGTGTGTACTGTGACCTAAGTACAAACAGAAGCAGCAAGATATACCTGTTATCCCGCTTGTTTATGAGACAGAAGGACACCAGCATTCCTACCATCATGCAAAACAATTACAGGTTTCCATTTCACACACACTTGGCAGTACCCAAACATGTTTCTGCAGAAATAGCTGAAAAATTGTTGTTGCTATAAATCAGCAGAAATAAGTCTAAGGGGTGACTAAAATGCCGAAAGCAAGGGGCTAGTAATCCTTTTTCCTGTATACTAAAGTTAAAAAGAAAAACTTTTGTTTTTTCTTTTTGGGTCACCGTGACTTGGTGGCATACAGCCGGTTTGTTGAAAGAAGAATATATATATATATATATATATATATATATATATATATATATATATATATATATATATATATATATATATATATATATATATAGATAGATAGATATATAGTTGTCATGCGGAAAAGATAAAAACTTGCGATTTTGGCTTAAACAGCAACGCTCTCCTTGTCGAATAAGGCAAGCGAAAATTTGAGTCTGCTATAATTTCGCAAAAATCATTCTAAGGCTAATGAAAAAATATATTTCATTGTGTTTGTTTGTTACTAAATTATTGTATACTTTTGTAAAATATTTAGTTGGATTAGGACTAGAACCCATGTCGCTTTGGCCAGTCTCATGTTGAGCGAAAATCAAATGATGCTCTAACCCGCTCAATGTAAGAAGTCACGAAATCGCTTGGAATTTCACTATTCTTTCACAGTGGTTGTTTTGAAATATATATATATATATATATATATATATATATATATATATATTTATATATATATATATATATATATATATATATATATATATATATATATAATATATTATATATATCACGAAATCGTAATGACAAGATTGCAAACAAACCATACCACGGGCGCAGTTAGAACCCGCGGTCAGAGAGTCTCAAAACTCCAGACCGTCGCGTTAGCCACTGAACCAGCTAGCCAAAAAAAGATTCATCAAACTAACCTTCCTATGATGTAGAAATATACCTAGTTGGATGAATCTTATTGTGGCTAGCTGGTCCAGTGGCTAACGCGACGGCCTGGAGTTTTGAGACTCTCTGATCGCGGGTTCTATCCCCGCCCGTGGTATGGTTTATATATATATATATATATATATATATATATATATATATATATATATATATATATATATATATATATATATATATATATGTCGTGCCGAATATGTAAAACTGGTCAATTAGCAAGAACTCATTTAAAATTAAGTCCTCTCTGAAATTTTCTCTTATTCGTTTAAAGATATGTTTTTTTCATTCATGTTAATGTAAAAAATTTTAATTTTGCACCAAAGGAATCTTAGAAAACTTACCTAACCTTATTATAACAAGATCAATTTATTTTATCCTAACCCAACTAAATATATTTTAAATACGTTAACAACAATTTAGTACTAAACAAACACAATCAAATATATATTTTTTTTCGTTAGGATCAGAATGATTTTGGCGAAATTATTGCATACACAAATTTTCACTTGTCCTATATGGCAAGATGAGCGTTGCTATTTAAGCTAAGACCGCAAGCTCTGCCTATTCAGCACTACATATATATATATATATATATATATATATATATATATATATATATATATATATATATAATAATATATTATTATCACACTGGCCGATTCCCACCAAGGCAGGGTGGCCCGAAAAAGAAAAGCTTTCACCATCATTCACTCCATCACTGTCTTGCCAACTGTAGTGTAAAGCACCCTTCTGGCAAGACAGTGATGGCGTGAATGATGGTGAAAGTTTTTCTTTTTCGTGCCACCCTGCCTTGGTGGGAATGGGCCAGTGTGATAATAATATAATAATAATATATATCCAGCCAATAGCACTCTCCTTGGTGCTCCTCTTGGGTCCAATGCCATCGATCTGATCCTAGAAAAAAAAGTCTCAGACCTCCGGACGATGGAAAGCAGGATGAAAGACATTGACACACACGATGCCTTCTACCTACTCACCAGGTGCTTGTCAGTCCCAAAACTTTCCTACTTTCTGAGATGCTCCCCAGCCTTCAGCAGTCCAAAACTCAAGGAATATGACTCTCTCCTTAAGACCATGCTAGAGAGTGTATTGAATCTTTCCCTTGAAGATGGACAGTGGTTGCAAGCCTCAATTCCGGTCAGGCTTGGAGGGCTAGGAGTACGCAGATTCTCCCAGATTGCTCTGTCAGCTTTCCTATCACCTTCCATAGCATCAAACAAGTTGATAAGACAAATTCTTCCTGATATCCTCAGTGACTCAGCAGGAATAGAAGACCCTAGTTATGCCAGTGCCATCACTGAATGGGAGACTCTTGCTGCTCCAGCACCAAACCCTAGTGCAGCACTGGCTAACAAACAAACAGTCAAGCTGGGATTGCCCGATTGCTGAGAAGGTGCTTGCCAACATGCTCAGGGCTGCAACATCAGATAGAGAGATTGCCCGTCTCCAGGCTGTGAGCGCACCTCACTCCGGGGATTTCCTCCAAACAGTTCCCATATCGGTAATGGGCACGCGACTCGACCCTAAGACCCTCCGTATTGCAGTGGCTATGCGCCTTGCTGCCCCAATTCACACAGATTATACGTGTATTTGGGGCGAAGTGCAAGCAGACCAATACAGTCTACATGGTCTTAACTGTTCCAAAACCAAGGGCTGGCATGCAAGACACAATGAGGTCAATGACATTAAGAGAACCCTTGCTACAGCTGGATGCCCAGCCGAGAGGGAGCCCCGATCACTAGCAGCCAACAATACCCACAACCCAGCAAACCACCCCGACTGGATCACCATCTGTCCCAGGAAGAATAGCAAGCTCTTAACATGGGACTATACCTGTGTGTCCACACTGGCTGACACCTATATCCATCACAGTGTGGGGCGACAGGGAGGAGCTGCTGACCACAGGGAGGAGTACAAGATCAGCATGTACAGGGACATAAGCCAACAGTATCAATTTGTCCCAGTTGGATCAGAGACTTTGGGTTCATGGGGAAAAAATACCACACGTTTCCTTAAAGAATTGGGTTCCAGACTCATCGACACCACCAGGGACCCAAGGGCAGCCACTTTCATGTTCCAGCGCCTCAGCGTAGCCATCCAGAGGGGAAATGCTTGCTGCATACTTGGCTCGCGTCCAGCCTCGGAGGAAATGGAGGAAATTCATGATCTTTGATGCATTGTGCCATTTTATTCATGTTCATGTTTTTCTGTAAATGTATTCTGTTTATTAATAAATGTTCACATAAAATATCAAATATAGGGGGTGGTAGGAGAAGAAAATATTCAAACAGCTCCGGGAAGAACCTTGAGTTTTCCCTGAAGTACGTTTATTGTCTTCTCTGAATATGAGGGTCCCCATTCCAGCTATAAAGGTGGTACTTTCTCTCTCTCTCTCTCTCTCTCTCTCTCTATATATATATATATATATATATATATATATATATATATATATATATATATATATATATATATATATATATATATATATTATTTTTTTTATTTTATTAACACATCGCCGGATTCCCACCAAGGCAGGTGTAGTGTAAAGTACCCCTCTTTCCAGAGGGTACTTTACACTACAGTTATAAAACGGTAACATTAACACCCCTCCTTCAAAGTGTAGACACTGTACTTCCTATCTCGAGGACTCAAGTCCGGCCTAACGGTTTCCCTAAATCCCTTCATGTTACTTTGCTCACACTCCAACAGCACGTCAAGTATTAAAAGTCATTTGTCTCCATTCACTCCTATCAAATACGCTCACGTACGCTTGCTGGAATTCCAATCCCCTCGCACGCAAAACCTCCTTTATCCCCTCCCTCCAACCTTTCCTAGGCCAACCCCTACCCGCCTTCCCTCCATTATAGATTTATACACTCTCGAAGTCATTCTGTTTTGTTCCATTCTCTCTACATGTCCAAACCACCACATCAACCCCTCCTCATCCGTCTGGATAATAGTTTTCGTAATCCCACACCTTCTCTTAATTTCCAAACTACCAATTCTCTGCATTATATTCACACCACACATTGCCCTCGGACATGACATCTCCACTGCCTCCAGCCTTTTCATTGCAACATTCATCACCCATGCTTCACACCCATACAAGAGTGTTGGTACAACTATACTCTGCCAGCCCAGACTCTCCTAGGGACACTACCCAAACCACCACAAAAACAGTAAATATACAACCGTCATTGCACAAGACCGTGGCCCACAGTACAGATGTTGGAGAGGAGTCTCCTCCTTCCTCTACTGGGAAAAGTAGATGGAATCCAGGACGGGGTGGCCCTGGCTTGGATACTTAGGATTATAGTGCAGTCCCAGAACCTGCAGAAATTGACAACACACCTCCCAACAATTCTCAACCAAAGGTGAATTTGTGCAAATATTATGCTTGGGGCATCTGTAAGCATGGAATAACAGGGGAAAAAATGGGACATGCAACTTTGACCATCCCAAAAAAATGTAGCGACCTCCTGTCTAAAGGAGTGTGTCGTTCTTCTTCCTGTACTTTCTTTCACCCAAAAATGTGCCACTCCTCGGTCCTCCAGAAGCAGTGTTACAACATCGAGTGCCCTGCATACCATCTAAAAGGGACCAGGAGGCACAGACCCCACAAGACAAACAATAGTAGCTACGACAACCCAACTTCAGGTGATTTTTTAGTGGCAGGAAACGAAAAAAGAAAATGGAAGGAAATAACAAAAATAGTCCACCACCTTGGAGCCTTGTTGGACTGGAGGCGCAGCCAGTGAACACCCATGGCCCTTCAGAATTACAACTACTGATGCCAATAACAAAATCCCCCAACAAACACAGAATACAACCTCGTTCATATTTACTAATATACAGGGCCTTAAGCCATCCACGAACAACAAAATACCTTTTATCAGTGGACTTCTAGTGGAGTCTAATGCAATGTTTGCAGCCTTCGCAGAGACTCACACAAAAGATCACTTTGACAGTGAAATATGGATAAGTGGTTACAACCTTTTTAAATGCGACAGAAAAAACAGGCAACAAGGGGGGGGGGGTTGGCCTGTATGTCAGAGTCCCTTATCTGCACGGAGTTGCTGAACACCACAAATGAGGTAGTTGAAGTTCTATCAATAAAGATCGAGAACCAAAACCTAGTCATTGTGGTTGTATACAAGCCACCAGATGCAACCTCCCAACAGTTCGAGGAACAGCTACTGAAAATCGATTACTGTTTGGAAAACCTTCCAGCTCTACCTCTATCACCACGGCCGTCACCAGCACCACCACTATCAGCACGGCCGTCACCAGCACCACCACTATCAACACGGCCGTCACCAGCACCACCACTATCAACACGGCCGTCACCAGCACCTCCACTATTAACACGGCCGTCACCAGCACCACCACTATCAGCACGGCCGTCACCAGCACCACCACTATCAACACGGCCGTCACCAGCACCACCACTATCAGCACGGCCGTCACCAGCACCTCCACTATCAGCACGGCCGTCACCAGCACCACCACTATCAGCACGGCCGTTTCCCACTGGATGGTTGTGGGGACAGTCGCGCGCATTTGTGCTCCGTCAAAAACTGTGTCTTGATAGTAACAGAAGGAACAGAATGCGGGAAATAAGCGTGTGCAACCATAAAGTGCATATACTCCTTTGAACAAACAAAAAAGGAATATCAGTGAACGCTAAATAGGAAAATATGGATTATAGTGTCACATAGAGAGTGCCGGTGGAGAAACGGTTACCGTGGGAAATAGACCTGACCAGCACTATTGAATTATTGCCTGGTGTCGACATTAGTTGAAATAAACGAATATCGATCTATCTATCTATAAGTAATATAGTGAGTGACAAGGATATATATGTGCAGTGGCATTGTGAACTAAATTGTAGATAAGAGTAATCTAAATTATCCCCAAGTATAGCGTACAATATATAGTGTAGAAAGGGGAATATCTTACAAGCGACTGGCACTAGCGAACTATTGCCAGAGGTCCAGTGAAGTGTTAATAACGGATAAGTAACTACTGTAGTCATAAGATATGAAACGAGTGATGGTAGCATTGAGGTGCAGGGAATCACAGCATACATTAATTGAGCATACAACTGTTACCTCTACTAAACAGGAAATAATCTTTTCCTTAGAAGTGTAGGGGGAAGTTAGCATAGGCCTAACTAAGTGAAGTGTGGCAGTGTGGGCAAGTCTGCCGGCTCACACCCACCCTGCACCCACCACCCACCCTGCACCACCACCCACCCTGCACCCACCACCCACCCTACACCACCACCCACCCTGCACCACCACCCACCCAACACCCACCCTACACCACCACCCACATACTGCAAACTTGGTTCGTATAAATACATCTTGCATATTACTGGCACCAGCAAGAGAAAGGTGAAGTGGAAATCAGTTTTCTTCCGTGGTATACAGTGTAGTATGATACAGACAGGATGTCAGCACAGCATATCTGTGGGACATGTAAAAAAATCCTTGGAAGGAAATCCAGATTCACATGCAACCTATGCTCTTCCAAACACCATATCTCTTGTACTAGACTAAATACAGCCTCAAAAAATGACCTCGAACTAGCAAGGTGCTTCTGGTTGTGCAATAAAGATATAGAACTTTGGGCAGGTATCAGAAAGGTACTGAGGAGAGTAATAAATGATAAAAATAATCAAGAAATCAAGGATGACCTCTTGGATAGTCTACCAAAAATATATAAAACATGGGAGCAAGAGATAGTGTATAAAAAAATGCAGAATGTCCATACCACAACAGATGACTCGAAACTACCTAGTCACCCACATGGTGCTAAGCCAGACCCATCCCCCAGTCATAGCACTAATACCCACAGTGCTGGTGCTGGCCCAGGCTCCCCCAGGCATAGCACCAATACCCCCAGTGCTGGTGCTGGCCCAGGCTCCCCCAGTCATAGCACTAATACCCACAGTGCTGGTGCTGGCCCAGGCCCAGCCGCTGACCCAGACCGAGCCCCCCCCCCCCGCCCCAGTGCTGACCCAGACCCAGCCCCCAGCCTTACTGACAGCCCAGACTCTCCTAGGGACACTACCCAAACCACCACAAAAACAGTAAATATACAACCATCATTGCACAAGACCGTGGCCCACACTACAGATGTTGGAGAGGAGTCTCCTCCTTCCTCTACTGGGGGAAAGTAGATGGAATCCAGGACGGGGTGGCCCTGGCTTGGATACTGAGGATTATAGTGCAGTCCCAGAACCTGCAGAAATTGACAACACACCTCCCAACAATTCTCAACCAAAGGTGAATTTGTGCAAATATTATGCTTGGGGCATCTGTAAGCATGGAATAACAGGGGAAAAAATGGGACATGCAACTTTGACCTTCCCAAAAAATGTAGCGACCTCCTGTCTAAAGGAGTGTGTCGTTCTTCTTCCTGTTCTTTCTTTCACCCAAAAATGTGCCACTCCTCGGTCCTCCAGAAGCAGTGTTACAACATCGAGTGCCCTGCATACCATCTAAAAGGGACCAGGAGGCACAGACTCCACAAGACAAACAATAGTAGCTACGACAACCCAACTCCAGGTGATTTTTTAGTGGCAGGAAACGAAAAATGAAAATTGAAGGAAATAACAAAAATAGTCCACCACCTTGGAGCCTTGTTGGACTGGAGGCGCAGCCAGTGGCCACCCATGGCCCTCCAGAATTACAACTACTGATGCCAATAACAAAATCCCCCCAACAAACACAGAATACAACCTCGTTCATATTTGCTAATATACAGGGCCTTAAGCCATCCACCAACAACAAAATACCTTTTATCAGTGGACTTCTAGTGGAGTCTAATGCAATGTTTGCAGCCTTCACAGAGACTCACACAAAAGATCACTTTGACAGTGAAATATGGATAAGTGGTTACAACCTTTTTAGATGCGACAGAAAAAACAAGCAACAAGGGGGGGTTGGCCTGTATGTCAAAGAGTCCCTTATCTGCATGGAGTTGCTGAACACCACAAATGAGGTAGTTGAAGTTCTATCAATAAAGTTCGAGAACCAAAACCTAGTCATTGTGGTTGTATACAAGCCACCAGATGCAACCTCCCAACAGTTCAAGGAACAGCTACTGAAAATCGATTACTGTTTGGTAAACCTTCCAGCTCCATCCCCAAACATCTTACTGCTTGGTGATTTCAACCTAAGGCATACAAAATGGAAGAATGTAGCAAATAATGCTATAGCTGAAACAATCCCCGGAGGGAGCGCAGATGAAAGGTCACACACACATGAGCTACTAAGTCTCTGCGAAAAACACACCTTAAGCCAGCAGATAGTGGAGCCAACAAGACTAGAAAACACACTTGACCTTATCTTCACAAATAATGAGGACCTGATAAGAGACATAAGAATATCAAAAACAACTAATTCCGATCACAATCTAATCGAAGTCCAGACGTACATGCATAGGGGTCCTGAACAGCAGAATGCATGTACCTGTGAAGGTGTCTTCACAAAATACAATTTCAACAACAAGAACATCAACTGGGACCAGGTAAACCATGTCCTAAACGAAACATGTTGGAAAGATGTCTTAAATGACATGGATCCAAACCAGTGCCTTGAAAGGATCAACTTCCTGGTAGCCGAAGCATGTTCTAGGCATATTCCCCTAAGAAAGAAGAAGAGCAGGAGTAAACTGGAGAGAAAAAGACGCTCCCTCTACAGAAGACGACGAAGAGTCACTGAGCTCCTCAGGAGTGCTAGAATATCTGATACACGAAAGGAGGCGCTGACCAGGGAAGTGGAAACTATCGAACTTAAGCTAAATGACTCTTACAGGAACCAGGAGAGGCAGGAGGAGCTTAAAGCTATTAGTGAAATTGAAAGAAATTCAAAATATTTCTTTTCATATGCCAAAAACAAGGCAAATACCACATCTAGTATCGGGCCCTTACTCAGACAGGATGGGACTTACACAGACGACAACAAGGAAATGAGTGAAATATTGAAATCCCAGTACGACTCTGTGTTTAGTGAACCACTAATCGGTCTGAGGATCGATGACCCAAATGATTTCTTCATGAATGAGCCTCAAAACTCCATAAATGTATGCCAGATTTCCGACATTACCCTAACTCCGATAGATTTCGAAAAAGCCATTGACAACATGCCTATGCACTCAGCCCCGGGCCCAGACTCGTGGAACTCTGTTTTCATTAAGAACTGCAAGAAACCCCTCTCGCGTGCCCTAAGTACACTATGGAGGAGGAGCTTGGACATGGGTGAAATTCCACAGTCACTTAAAACAACGGATATAGCCCCACTCCATAAAGGTGGCAGCAAAGCATTAGCTAAGAACTATAGACCAATAGCTCTGACGTCCCACATCATAAAAATCTTTGAAAGATTGGTAAGAAGCAGGATTGCAAATCACCTGGATTTCCAAAATCTGCACAATCCAGGGCAACATGGGTTCAGGGCAGGTCGCTCCTGCCTCTCACAACTACTGGATCACTATGACATGGCCTTGGATGCACTGGAAGAAAATCAGAATGCAGATGTAATATACACAGACTTTGCAAAAGCATTTGACAAATGCGATCATGGCGTAATAGCCCATAAAATACGTGCTAAAGGAATAACTGGGAAAGTGGGGAGATGGATCTTCAACTTCCTAACAAATCGAACACAAAGAGTAGTGGTCAACAGAGTTAAATCGGAGGCTGCCATAGTGAAGAGCTCTGTTCCACAAGGCACAGTACTCGCCCCCATCTTATTCCTTATCCTCATATCAGACATAAACAGAGATATACACCACAGCACCGTATCATCCTTTGCGGATGATACTAGGATCTGCATGAGGCTGTCATATGCTGAGGACGCGGTTAACCTCCAAGAAGATATAAACAGAGTTTTCCAGTGGGCAACGGTAAACAATATGATGTTCAATGAGGACAAATTCCAACTACTCCGTTATGGAAAACTGGAGGAGATAATAACTAGAACAGAGTATACTACTGACTCCGGCCATACAATAGAGCGGAAAAATAATGTAAGGGACCTGGGAGTAGTAATGTCTGAGGATCTCACTTTCAAGGATCACAACAGTGCCACGATCGCACGTGCAAAGAAAATGATAGGATGGATAATGAGAACTTTCAAAACGAGAGATGCCAAGCCCATGATGATCCTTTTCAAATCACTTGTTCTCTCTAGGCTGGAATACTGCTGTATATTAACATCTCCATTCAAAGCAGGTGAAACCGCAGATCTAGAGAGTGTACAGAGATCCTTTACTGCACGTATAAGTTCTGTCAAGCACCTTAACTACTGGGAACGCTTGGAAGCACTTGACTTGTACTCGTTGGAACGCAGGAGGGAGAGATATATCATAATCTACACTTGGAAAATCTTGGAAGGAATGGTCCCAAATCTGCACACAGAAATCACTCCCTACGAAAGTAAAAGACTGGGCAGGCGATGCAAAATGCCCCCAATAAAAAGTAGGGGCGCCATTGGTACACTAAGAGAAAACACCATAAGTGTCCGGGGCCCAAAACTGTTCAACAGCCTCCCATCAAGCATTAGGGGAATTGCCAATAAACCCCCGGCTGCCTTCAAGAGAGAGCTGGACAGATACCTAAAGTCAGTGCCGGATCAGCCGGGCTGTGGGTCGTACGTTGGACTGCGTGCGGCCAGCAGTAACACTCTAGTTGATCAGGCCCTGATCCATCGGGAGGCCTGGTCATGGACCGGGCCGCGGGGGCGTTGATCCCCGGAATAACCTCCAGGTAACCTCCAGGTACATTCCCCTCTTTGCTTCCACAGACAAAGTTCTTCGTCTCCACAGACTCCTAAGAGCACCACTTACCCTTTTCCCCTCATAAGTTCTGTGATTTACCTAATCCTTCATAGACCCATCTGCTGACAGGCCCACTCCTAAATATCTGAATACATTCACCTCCTCCATACTCTCTCCCTCCAATCTGATATCCAATCTTTCGTCACCTAATCTTTTAGTTATCCTCATAACCTTCTCTTTCCTATATTTACTCCTAATTTTCTTCTTTTACATATCCTACCTCACACGGAGGGCCCGGGTTCGATTCCCGGTGGGTGGAAACATTTCGACACGTTTCCTTACACCTGTTGTCCTGTTCACCTAGCAGCAAATAGGTACCTGGGTGTTAGTCGACTGGTGTGGGTCGCATCCTGGAGGACAAGATTAAGGTCCCCAATGGAAATAAGTTAGACAGTCCTCGATGACGCACTGACTTTCTTGGGTTATCCTGGGTGGCTAACCCTCCGGGGTTAAAAATCCGAACGAAATCTTATCTTATCTTATCTTAATCTCCCAGAAGCACAGTGTTATCAGCAAAGAGCAACTGTAACAACTCCCATTTTGTGTTTGATTCTTTATCTTCTAACTCCATACCTCTTGCCAAGACCCTAGCATTCGCTTCTCATACAACCCCATCTATAAATATATTGAACAACCACGGTGACATCACACATCCTTGTCTAAGGCCTACTTTTACTGGGAAATAATACCCCTCTCTCATACATACTCTAACTTGAGCCTCATTATCCTCCTAAAAACTCTTCACTGCTTTCAGTAACCTTCCTCCTATACCATACACCTGCAACATCTGCCACATTGCCCCCCTATCCACCCTGTCATACGCCTTTTCCAAATCCATAAATGCCACAAAAACCTGTTTACCCTTTCTCAATACTGTTCTCCTATACGTTTCACTGTAAACACTTGATCTACACACCCCCTTCCTTTCCTGAAGCCTCCTTGTTCATCTGCTATCCTACTCTCCGTCTTACTCTTAATTCTTTCAATAATAACTCTACCATACATTTTACCAAGTATACTCAACAGACTTATCCCCTACAATTTTTGCACTCTCTTTCATCCCCTTTGCGTTTATACAAAGGAACTATGCATGCTCTCTGCCAATCCCTAGGTACCTTACCCTCTTCCATAAATTTATTAAATAATGAATTGAGACACTTGTGCAATACAAGGGAATCTTTACTGAAGAAACGTTTCGCCACACAGCGGCTTCATCAGTCCATTACAAAGTAGAAATGGGTAAGAGAGGAGGAGTTTGTGGTTATCAGTCCCTCAGCCTGGAATCGATGTGATCATCACTCTTGTAGGAAGTACAGCATAGGCCCAGAGAGGTGGCTTATATACTGCAATCAGGTGAGTCGAAGCAGGAGGACGCGGGATCACAGTGGGACCTGTCACTAGTGTAAGTAGGTCGTCGTCCAAAGGTTGGACAAGCGTTGAAGTCTTTGTACCAAGATCTCATAATGTTGCAGTGTCTGACAGATGTGATGAATGTTTTTTTGAAAACCGACAAGTTCAACAATTGAGACACTTATGCAACATCCTCCTCTCCTTACTCATTTCTACTTTGTATTGGACTGATGTAGCCGCTGTGTGGCGAAACGTTTCTTCAGTAAAGATTCCCATTTGTTGCACGTGTGTCTCAATTCTTCAACTTGTGGGCTTTCAAAAAAAAACATTCCTCACATTTATTAAATATTAACGCCAACCATTCCAAAACTATATCCCCTCCTGCTTTTAACACTTGTATCTTTATCCCATCAATCCCAGCTGCATTATCCCCTTTCATTCTACCTACTTTCATTCTACCTACGAACTTCCCCCCACACTCACAACTGGTTCTTCCTCACTCCTACAAGATGTTATTCATCCTTGCTCTATACACGAAATCACAGCTTCCATCTCTTCATCAACATTTAACAATTCCTCAAAATATTCCCTCCATCTTCCCGATACCTCTAACTTTCCATTTAATAACTCTCCTCTTCTATTTTCAACTGTCGAATCCATTTGTTCCCTAGGCTTCCTCAACTTATTAATCTCACTCCAAAACTTTTTCTTATTTTCAACAAAATTCGTTGATAACTTCTCACCCACTCTCTCATTTGCTTTCTTTTTACATTGCTTCATCACTCTCTTAACCTCTCTTTTTCTCCATATTCTCTTCCCTCCTTGCATCACTTGTACTTTGTAAAAACTTCTCATATGCTAACTTTTTCTCTCTTACTACTCTCTACATCATCATTCCACCAATCGCTCTTCTTCCCTCCGGCAGCTACTTTCCTGTAACCACAAACTTCTGCTGAACATTTTAACACTACATTCTTAAACCTACCTCATACATCTTCCACCCGATTGCTTATGCTCTCTCACTAGCCCATCTATCCTCCAATAGTTGTTTATATCTTACCCTAACTGCCTCCTCTTTTAGTTTATACACCTTCACCTCTCTCTTACTTGCTGCTTCTATTTTCCTTGTATCCCATCTTCCTTTTATTCTCACTGTAGCTACAACTAGAAAGTGATCTGATATATCTGTGGACCCTCAATAAACATGTACATCTTGTAGTCTCCTCAACAGTATTTTATCTACCAATACATAATCCAACGAACTACTGTCATTACGCCCTACATCATATCTTGTATACTTGTTTATCCTCTTTTTCTGAAAATACGTATTACCTATAACGAAACCTCTCTATTCAAAGTTCAGTCAAAGGGCTCCCATTATCATTTACACCTGGCACCCCAAACTTACCTACCACACCCTCTCTAAATGTTTCTCCTACTTTAGCATTTAGGTCCCCTACCACAATTACTCTCTCACT